>NC_133779.1:6660652-6795574 GCF_003597395.2 Chelonoidis abingdonii | reverse complement strand
TACAGTGCTGCTTGCTTTTTATGTGGTATTGAGGAGCGAAGGAAGTCGATGGTATGGTAGTGCGGGTAGGAAGGGCAGGGCCGGGATTGTCGGCCGGGGCGGGGCGGGGAGGGGGAACTGTGGTGCAGAAAAGGGGGCAAGGTGCGTGGGGAATAGGGAGAAGGCGAGCAGGGGGAGAGGGAACTGGAGCAGGTGTACTTGACGGGAGGGTAGTGGACGGAAAAAGAGGGTGTTGGAAGGGAGGGGCTGAGTATAGATGAGAAATAAATGGAAAAAAGTCAACAGGGGGGAGAAAAATATCACTGTTTGGGGGTTAAGTAGGTAAAATGGGTGGGCGTGGAGGAGGGAATAGGGGAGGAAGGGAGGAGGAGGAGGGGGGAGGGTTAGGGGAAAAAAAGTGGGGACACAGGTGTGGGCGATGGAGAGGAAAGGGGGAGCTGCGAGGGCGGGATGAGGAAAGGGGTTATTGATCAGGGGACAGGGAGGGACATCGTGAGAGAAGGAGGGCGTTACATTAGGGGGGGTCTCGGGGGAGGCGATGGGAGAGTTTAGAGCTGGGAGGGGGGGGGTGTTGGTGAGATAGCTGGCTGGGGGACAGGGGTCGAAGGGAATCTGTCGGTGGGGTGGTGGGGCCTCAGGTAGGAGGGAAGGGGGGGAAACGGAGGCAGGGGTAGGCAGGCCATGGGAGGAGGGGGCCGAAGTTTGGTGGAGCTGGAGCGTAGGGGAATGCGAGAGACTGGAGGGGGGAGGAATGAGTGGAGTTGTGGGGGCGTGGTTATGAGTGGTGGAAGGAAAAGAGAGGATACAGTGCTGCTTGCTTTTTATGTGGTATTGAGGAGCGAAGGAAGTCGATGGTATGGTAGTGCGGGTAGGAAGGGCAGGGCCGGGATTGTCGGCCGGGGCGGGGCGGGGAGGGGGAACTGTGGTGCAGAAAAGGGGGCAAGGTGCGTGGGGAATAGGGAGAAGGCGAGCAGGGGGAGAGGGAACTGGAGCAGGTGTACTTGACGGGAGGGTAGTGGACGGAAAAAGAGGGTGTTGGAAGGGAGGGGCTGAGTATAGATGAGAAATAAATGGAAAAAAGTCAACAGGGGGGAGAAAAATATCACTGTTTGGGGGTTAAGTAGGTAAAATGGGTGGGCGTGGAGGAGGGAATAGGGGAGGAAGGGAGGAGGAGGAGGGGGGAGGGTTAGGGGAAAAAAAGTGGGGACACAGGTGTGGGCGATGGAGAGGAAAGGGGGAGCTGCGAGGGCGGGATGAGGAAAGGGGTTATTGATCAGGGGACAGGGAGGGACATCGTGAGAGAAGGAGGGCGTTACATTAGGGGGGGTCTCGGGGGAGGCGATGGGAGAGTTTAGAGCTGGGAGGGGGGGGGTGTTGGTGAGATAGCTGGCTGGGGGACAGGGGTCGAAGGGAATCTGTCGGTGGGGTGGTGGGGCCTCAGGTAGGAGGGAAGGGGGGGAAACGGAGGCAGGGGTAGGCAGGCCATGGGAGGAGGGGGCCGAAGTTTGGTGGAGCTGGAGCGTAGGGGAATGCGAGAGACTGGAGGGGGGAGGAATGAGTGGAGTTGTGGGGGCGTGGTTATGAGTGGTGGAAGGAAAAGAGAGGATCAGAGGATGGAGATGGATGGCAGGAGAGAGATCACTTGATCATTGCCTGTTAGCTTCACTCCCTCTGGAGCACCTGGCATTGGCCACTGTCAGTAGACAGATACTGGGCTAGATGGACCTTTGGTCTGACCCAGTACGGCCGTTCTTATGGACTTGTGCAGTTCACAAAACTATCCCTCTTGCATGCATATCTGCACACATAGCTCAGCATTAACATGCTAAACAAATCTGAGTCAACTAAAAATAGTCACATTCTGATTGCAAATATGAATACAATATTTTCTGATACTGGAAAGGAGACTAAAAGGCATTCACTCAGGCTTATACAATATCTATGGGATGTCAACTCTTCATTTAATACTTCACACCCAGAGAACAGTAAAAATAAGTAATAAAGCAACACAGAGTAAACAAAACCACAAACAAACAAGTTGCAACACTGAAAATACTAAGGGAAGCAAAACATCAAGTGGTTGGTTATGGGGATTTTGAGTGTTTAGGAGGACTCACACCATGCAAGTGCAACAGAGCCCTGTAGAAACAGGCAAAGTTCTCCTGGTTTCACTCTGTCACCAACTCAAACGTAGTGTAGGCTCATTACGTTTTTACAAGCCCTTTAAGTAAATGAAGCACATTAACACAGGGCTTCAGACGTTACAGACGGGTCCCTGCTTCAAAGAGCTAGCAAATAAGATCATCCTACAAAGCACCTAACATCAAACCCCTAGTGCTTGCTACTTATGGGTCAATGGGAGTATACTCTGAAGAGCCAGAACGATATCCCATAGCAAAGATCTGGCCTTAATGGTTTCCAATACTTCTCCCCAAACAAATTTTAAAACTTAATGGAAATCACTTGTCTGGAATCCAAGTGATTTCCATTCAGTTTTAGAATTTGTTTGGGGACAGCCATCTCTCCTGGCCACTGCAGCCCTGGAGCTGGGGCTGGGACATGGCAGGTTAGAAAATACAAGAGTGATACTTCAAATCAAACTTTAAAGCTGTAATACATGTTCCCAGACAAAGCTAAATCCAAACATTTTAAGCAGCTGGTGAAGGTAGCATTCATTTTAGGAACTAGATTAATTAACCTATGTATCAGTTAAGTAATTTTGAAAAGCCATCCAATGCAAAAACTAGGCATAAATGATACATTGTCTCTCTCCCTGGCTGCCGCATGCAGTCTAGCTGGGGCTGGGATGCCCTAAACTTAGTTCCCACCCCCACCCTCTATTTCCCCCCACCTACTCCCTACTTCCCCCATCACCTCACCTTCTTCCACGTCCTCTCCAGGGTCCAGGAGGCACCTAATTAGTGGAGCCATGTGGGCAAGTCCCAGAGAGATGCAGCCTTACCCATTTTGCCACTCAGGGCAGAAAAAGTTGGTTCATACATCATACGCTCCTGAGTGCAAAAAAACCAAAAAGTAAAGTGACCTAGCAGTCTGGCACCACTGGAAGCTGGTGCCCAGAGTAACCGCCCTGCTTGCTTACCCCTAGAACTGCTCCTGGGCCCAGCTCCCTGAACCCTGTAATGTTGCCAATCCCAGGAGTTCAGAAATCATGAGTCAGGACCCAAAAGACTGGCTTAAAATTCTGATACTTAAAGAGAAAAAGACTTTTGTTTCCTTTTGTCTTCTAGTTTAAGTCTTTAGGCCACACTTTGAACCATCAGGGGGTAGCCGTGTTAGTCTGTATCCACAAAAACAACAAGGAGTCTGGTGGCACCTTAAAGACTAACAGATTTATTTGGGCATAAGCTTTCATGAGCAAAAAACCCACTTTGTCAGATGCATGGAGTGAAAATTACAGATACAGGCATAAATATACTGATACATGGAGAGAAGGGAATTACCCCACAAGTGGAGCACCAATCTTGACAGGGCCCTGTCAACACTGGTTCTCCACTTGTGAGGTAACTCCCTTCTCTTCATGTGTCATTATATAATGCCTGCATCTTGTAATTTTCACTCCATGCATCTGACAAAGTGGGTTTTTTGCTCATGAAAGCTTATGCCCAAATAAACCTGTTAGTCTTTAAGGTGCCACCAGACACTTTGAACCATGTTTTCTGCCTTCTATCCACAGCCAGAAACTCATTTGTTTTGTTTTGTTTGAGGTAAAAGCTGAGGTTCTTGCTTTCCTCCAGCCACGGGGCAGTGTGGCCTTAAGAAAATCACCAAATATTGGAAGATTAATGATGAATCACAAGAGTCGTCAGTGCTGGCCCGGTCCTACACTGAGGGGCTGGGCCTGCACCCCTGTGGAAGATGAGGGGGTCCTGTGCTGAGGACTCAGTTGTCATGCAGACAAAACTACACAGGATCATTTTGGGGATAAGGCAGGGATGCCACATTCTTTATGATAACACAATTTGATTTATGACCAATACTAATACCTACACACACCCCAGATGTTCTGCAGCTGCTGTTTAGTTACCAGTCCTGAACATAGCTTGAGTCCATGGCTTGATTTCCCAGCTTGGGTTCGTAGCTTGTGGCAGCTAACTGGCTAGGAAAGCCGGCTCAAGGAAGGGCTGGGTCTGCCCTCCCATGTTGGCAGCAGAACACTACCCACAGTCTTCCATCTTTTTTTACAGGATTTTAGTTTGAATCCAGACTCTATAGGTCTTGCTGTGTCACTCTGCCTCTGGGTTCGGTATGATTGATTACCCGTCAATTGCAGATGCAACTTTCAGTCTCCAACCTGGCTTTGGTCTTCCTTCTATTGTACCTTTGCCCTTTTCTTTTTAGGGTGGACTCTTCTTACTTTGTTAGGGCTCCTGTCTGTGTCTTCAGCCGTTGGTGTTTGAACTCTATTTCATCAATACAGGCTGGTGCTGGAGATTGATTCCATCATCCATACATACCTCAATCACACATCTAAACTAACCTAATAAGATTACAGCAGGGTTTTGCAAAAATGAAGGTTGCAGCAGGCTTTTACAAAATGGAGTGAGTGTTTTAAAGTGGAGTTTGGGTTACAATATGGATAAGTGTAAGGAATGAACAGAAAGAGTGAAAAGAAGCTACAGTATGAATGGCAAACAGGGAGTAGAAGTTACAATGTTGAAACAATGCAAGTTTCAGTGATTTAAGCAGCAATTGGATTGAAAGTGAAACTTACAAGGACAGCTGGCTGAACGCTGTGGCTCTTAACAAGCATCTTAATTGTCAATTAGCCAGTTATTGGGGTAACTGATTTGATGAATGAATGTTTCATTCATAAAACTTTACTCATGAAGTTACATTAATAAAGTGAACAATTAAAAATAAGTTCATTCATCAGTTCTACACAGTCACGCACCCTCTGGGGTTCATGTCTCTGTGCTGAAGAGCTAGGCCCCCGCCCCTTGCTTCATGTGAGGATCATTCGCTGCAATCTTGTCACCGTCCCTGTTGTTTGCAGCACAGCTCCTGGGAAGTTGCTGCAAAACCTGAGTCTCGTTGATGTCACATTTGGGGAACAGGAGGAAAATGTCCAGGCCCCAATTAGAGAAACATGGTTTTCACGGTGATCAGTGCAGCTACCTGAGCAGCCTGGGGAGGTGGGCTGCGTTCTGAGCAGGAGTCTCACACAGCTCACATGTCCAAGGCTCCTTGCAGGCTACTGCATGACAACACACAGCCCACTAGACAGCACACCAGCAGCTGTGACGAGAATCACCACCAGCTTACATCTCCTCTTTAGCCTTTCCGTTTCTCCCCTACATTTGTCCTCAACAGCGCTTGATGAGACACCTCAGTGCAGGAGGGTACCTCTGTCCATGCCCTGTTTGACCAAGACCATGCGTGGAGTTTAAACTCTAGATTTACCTTTTGCCTGATTAATCATGTCTCTTCACAGGTGATAGCAATTTAAATGACTTGTCCCTTCTTTGCTCATTTCAGAGCTTCATTTATGACCTGCTGTGTCCTGAGTGGTTACGTCTCTCCTCCCTTGGGGTTAAAGGCACTCAGGCCATGTGGAGGAAGTTGGAGGCCCAGATGACCTCACTGAAACATGAGCAGGCAAGAACTCACGCGCCCAAATGATGCACCACTAACCATTGGAAGAAATTACCAAGAGAAGGAGTGGAGTCTCCGTCTCTTGAAGTTTTGATCTACTTCAGATGTTTTTCTGGGAGATGCTTTAGCCAAATGCAAGTTATTATACTCAATACAGGGGTAAAAGAGTGAAATTCTATGGCCTGTCATATGGCAGAGTCAGGCTACATGATCTAATGGTCCCTTCTGACCTTAAAATCTGTGAATCTATCAGTCTAAAGCATGACTTGAAGGGAGAGCAGGAAGCCAAGAGGCTGTAGGGTGTTCAGAACAGGCCTAAAATGTCAGCCTGAGAACCAGCTCCTACAGACCTTATACCGGCCCAGAACCAACTGGCTTCAGTGGGAAATTTTGTCCTATTAAGCTCTGCAGGACTTCGCCCTGAGTCGTGTTATATCTCATGTTGCATGAAATAAACAAATGCCTTTCCCTGCTCTCATGTCCAGTTTGTACCATTCCCCTGCCCCCCATCACCTCCGTGCCTGCCAACTATCTCTGCCAGACAGGCAGAGGACTGAAGCTCTCTGAGATAGGAGCTAGAGGAGACAGAAATAAGAAGTCCCTGTTGTTCCTCTATCAAGAACCACCCAAAGGGCTTTAAAGTGAGTACAGAGGACTCACGCCATCTACCACCAGCTCCTTAGAAAGGCTGGGAGGGGTAACTTACTGGGCAGAATGCAGATCCCCAGCCTGGAATAATGAAAGCAATGCTATTCTTCGGAAAACAGATGGGATCACTGGTGACCAGGTGAGCTCATGATCTCTGCTTCACATCTCACCTGAGATATGACTGTGGAGCAGTGCTGCACTCCCTCGTATGACATGGAGACTCGGCTGCAGTGCTGACTAAAGGCTTGTGTATCTGGGAAGGATTTTCAAAATTCTTGTGTTACTATTACTGGCTAGGCAGGGGATGGGGCTGTGACCTCACAGAGTAAGTCCACACTGCAGCTGAGACCAAGCCTCCCAAATCAAATAGACAGATGCACCCTAGCAAGACTCGAGCTAGTACGCTCAAAATCGCAGTGTGTGGACAGTGTGGTTCTGGCGGAGACTCAGGCTAGGGCAGTGGTCCCCAACCTTTTTTGTCTAGCGGGGGCCAGACAAAGGACCGTGGCAGCGGATGACCATCCACCGAAATGCCGCCAAAATTTGTTGGTAATTCAGCGGTGATGCCTCTGGATGATGCTGTTTGTCGGTGGCAAGCAGTGTCAGCCAGAGGCGTCGCCGCTGAATTTTGGCAGCATCCAGAGGCAGCGCTGCTGAAATGCCACCGAATTTCGGTAGCATTTTGGCGGATGCTCGTCCGCTGGCTAGTACGCGGGTGCACTTAGATGCCCCCATGAGTGCCATGATACCCGCGGGCACTGTGTTGGGGCCCCCTGGGCTAGGCCCTACCCCTGGGCTTGAGCTCAGGGGGCTAGTCTGAGCTTCAGCATCCACACTCAAGCCCTGCTAGCATGAGTCTGTCTACCTAGGCTGGGGAGGCTCATTCCCAGACATGCCCTCTGAGGTCTGTGTCAGGGGAGAACACTTGCTTTGAATACAGGAGTGAGACATATTAGTCTGCCCTTGGCATCTACCTGTACTGGCCTGAGCCTTCTCCTGCATCCAAAAGAAAGGCTAGAAAAGGACCACCCAGTTCGCAAAGAGTAACAGAGAAGGTTTCAACCTGGTCATCGCCTTGAGATAGACACAGAGTCATCAGCACATCTCTCTGCCCAGTCTGTGTGGTGACAGAGAAATTGTTGGCAGCGTCTTGTGTCAGAGAGATGTTATTGTTCCCAAGACACCTGAGATACCAGTTACAGATTTTTGACTCTAATAAAAAAAGAAAAAGAAATTCCTGCTGGAAGGGGGCATATGTATGTAGGTCACACTCCTCTCTGTCCAACAGTGCCAACTATCCAATGCGATAACCTGGGCAGCTCCTCCCACTCCAGCCATGGATCTCTTCCAACCTGGCCCATAGTGTCAGAGACTCAATTGATTACAAGATGCCCTGATTTCTAAGGCTTGTAGAGTGACTTGTGCATGTTATCTTCACAGCCTCCCTGTTCCTCCCCAGCTATGGGTTTATGTCCTCATCTATAAGATCTAGTTCCTTTGTGTCTGTTTCCCCATCTATCTTTATCTGCTCCAACTAGGCATGCTTCTCACCTGCTTTCTTCTTCTTCAGAGAGAAGCATTTCCCCCTTCCCTGAGAGGAAAGGGTTCTTTCACTCTCAACAATTGCCACAGATTTGCCAGACTTCCTACAGACATGGAGTCTTTTCATGAGGGGTGGGATTTCCCATGTGAACATGCCTATCACAGCCTTCTCTAGCAAGACCTGTTCTTCATGTCTGAAATCAGGGTCTCATCTGCTACAACACGACCATGAACTTTATACACCTGATCCTCTCTGCACTCTCTAGACTAGAGGGAATCATAAGGGGGAGGGGTGGTCTGCAGGAACGGCACCAGGGATTTTGGCGCCCTAGGCGCAGGGCCGACTCTAGCCATTTCACTGCCCCAAGCACGGTGACACGCCGCGGGGGGTGCTCTGCTGCTTGCCAGTCCCGCGGCTTCGGTGGACCTGCCGCAGGCGTGCCTGCGGATGCTCCACCGGAGCCGCGGGAGCAGCAGACCCTCCACAGGCACACCTGCAGGAGGTCCACCGGAGCAGCCTGCCACCCTCCCAAATCCTGGTGTCCTAGGCTACCGCCTAGGTCGCCTAAATGGAAGCCCTGGCCCTGGTGGTCTGTAACAAACTCAGGAACAAAGACGTCTGGTATTTTTCTGACATAGTCTCAGATTCCAAGTCCAGAAGCAGTGGCAGATTAATGCACAGGGCCCAAGCACAGGGGCCCTTGCCAATTTGGGGGCCCCCTTAGGCGTGGTGGAACCTGCATAGAAGTTGGGAGGGGCCATCAATGCTGGAACTGTGGTCTTGTCCCCAGCTTCTCCTTCTCCCCCTGAGACACCCCCCCACCCCCGCAGCAAGGCCAGAAGCTGGAGCCAGGCAGAGGTAAGAGCTGCCCAGGGACCACAGGCCACTGTAGGGAGACCTGGACCCTCCATCTGCCCTGGGCAGGGTGTGGTGCCCAAGAGCAGCCCCCAGCTCAAGTCCCCACCCCCTGGGGCATGTCACTGCTGGTGGGACACATGGATGGGGGCTCCAGTCCTGCCTCCTGCCCTGGAGTCTACAGCCACACAGTGTGGGGAGAAGAGACCCTGCCCTGGTCTGAGAGGTGGCGGGTAGCCCCAGGAAGGTCGCAGTGAGGAGCTGGACAGGGAGAGCTCCTCCAGCACAGCTCCCACTGCTACTGGACCAGTTTCAGTGGCTGCTGCACAATACCCACACTCACTCAGTGTCTGTGGCTGGCTCCTCCTGCCAGGCTGCCCTCCCGCCAGTCCTCCTGCTCCTCCTTGGTAAACAGCTAGCAGAATGAGGTCCTTGCCCATGGGGACAGGATGCCTTCCATGGAAAGGAGCCACTTATGTCCACTTGTAAGAGGTTTGAAATAAAGGCAGCATTATGGGAAGCTGCCATTGATCTTTCAAGCTTGGTGCTACTCCAGCAAAGGCAACTGGAGGATTGTAAATTAGAGTTAGGGGTGGTTAAAGATAGTTTGGCACAACAGGGTTTGGAGTCAGAAGCAGAGTTAACAGACCACCTAAGAAACAGGAACTGCAACTTGGTTGTAGGGGAGTACAGAAAAACCAGTTTCAAAGTGAAAAGGGGAGAGTGAGCAGGTTAACACATGGAGTTGCTCAGAAACAGTTAACTACAGCAGGTAGTGGCACTCTTGCAATGCATTTGACATGCAAACAAAAGCAACAGGCACTGGCGGAACAAATTCAGGGTTTGCAGGAGCGGGTAACAACCCTCACTTTTCTCCCAGCGCCAGGATAAAAACCTAGGGGAAAAAGTTCCTATAGGGGGGCAGCTCCCCCACTCCCTGAGAGTGTGGGCTGTAGCAGGCCAGTGGGTCTGCGCAGACGGACAGCCAATAGGAAAAGGGCTATTGGTAGCCAATCAGGGCCCATATTGGAGACAGCCAATCAGGGCCAGGCTCAGCCATATATAAAGGCTGCCCAGACCAGCAGTAGTCAGTCTGTCCCAGGCCTTTGATAGGGGAAGGTCTGTCTCCAGAGTGGGAGAGACTAGCACCAGGGATAGTGCAGTGCTGGGGCAGGTCCTGGAGAGCAGAAGGGAACTCCAGCCTGGTGTCTGCCGGGCTGCAGGCCCTGAGGGGAAGGGCCTAGCTGGTGTGAATGGGAAGCAGCCCAGGAATGTGGACAGATGGATGGAGAGAAGGAGGGCAGGATGGTGGCCTCTAGCAGGTCCCTGAGTTGGGACCCAGAGTAGTGGGCGAGCTTGGGTCCCCCTCTCCCCCTTGCCTTACACATAGCCAATGGGAGTGGCTGTCTAGGGCTGCACCAAACCTCTGCCTAGGGGGGTGTTACTTTGGCTGGGGCATAGAGAGACAGCTGATTGACCCCTGCCCACCCCCCACCGGAAGGGGATGGACTAAGGGGCACTGCTGGAGGGCAGTGGCTCAAAGAGGATGCTGCTGAGCAGGGAGCAACACAGGTCCAGACATGCCAACCGAGGGTGAGATGATGGATGGGACACCACCAGGAAGGGGCGCTCCACTGGACTGAGCTGATTCCCGGAGCAACCAGCAGGAGGTGCTGTGGTGGTGAGTCCCAGCACTGTTAGAGTGCCCAACTGTTTTACCCTAAGGAGCCCTACCCTTTGCTCCAAGCTAACCATATCCTTTTCTTCTTCTCCTCCTCAGTTTGCTTAATTTGCTACTGCTAGCCTGAACTTTAAAATAGCTTCACAGGGTTAATTGTTGGCTTTCCACCCTACCCCCCCTGCACACTTTTGTTTTTCTGAAGTTTTAATGGAAAGTAATTTGGATATTTATGGGAAGAATGAGTTCTCAAACCTGGAGACTCTTATACAAAACCAACCTTCCACACACACTCCCACATGGCTGGAATTTACAAAAATGAGACAAGTCATTTACAATGCACACTTCACTTCTCTACAGAGGAAAAAGGACAGTAAACTATCTAAACTCCTACATGCCACAGGGGGCTACAACAGTGGTACCTTCCACTCACCTAACAATAGTGTTAATCTATCCAACCACACACTTAGGACAGACTCTTCTGCCGAGCTATCTCGAGGACTCTTTCTGCCCCACCATCCCCACAAACATGATACAGTTATCCAGTGATCTGGAAGCTACTTTCACCATCTCTGAGTCAAGGAATATTTTCAAAAGAGCACTGACCTACAGGAACCCTCCAACCAACACTACAAAAAAGAGCTCTGCGTGGACTCCTCCTGACAGTTGAAATAACAGACTGGACCTCCACACAGAATGCTTCTGCAGATGTGCACAGGCTGAAATTGTGAACAAACAGCATCATTTGCCTCACAACCTCAGCTGTACAGAAAGCACCACCATCCACAGCCTCAGAAACAACTCTGGCATTATAATCAAAGGGACTGACAAAGGAGGTGCTGTAGTCATAATGAACAGGTCGGATTATGAACAGGAGGCTGCCAGGCAACTCTCCAACACCACATTACACAGGCCACTATCCTCGGATCCCACTGAGGAGTACCAAAAGAAACTACACCATCTGCTCAAGAAACTCCTGGCAACAGCACGGGAACAAATCTACATGGATACAATACTCCTGGTCCGGGAGGGTATCTGCTACCCAAGATCCATAAACCTGGAAATCCTGGATGCCCCATCATCTCAGGCATTGGCACTCTTACAGCAGGATTATCTGGCTATTTGGACTCTCCTCAGACCCTATGCTAGCAGCACTCCTAGCTATCTTTGAGACACCACCAACTTCCTGAGGAAACTACAATGCATTGGTGATCCTCCTGAAAACACCATCCTGGCCACCATGGATGTAGAAGCTCTTCATACCAATATTCCACATGAGGATGGACTACAAGCTGTCAGGAACATATCCCCGACGAGGCCACAGCACGCCTGGTTGCTGAGCTTTGACTTTTTTGTCACCCACAACCTCTTCAGATTTGGGGACAACTTATACCTTCAAGTCAGTGGTTCTACTATAGGTACCCGCATGGCCCCACAATATGCCAACATTTTTATGGCTGACTTAGAACAACGCTTCCTCAGGTCTCGTACCCTAGTGCCCCTCTACTTGCACTATATTGACATCTTCATCATATGGATCCACGGGAAGGAGGCCCTTGAATTCTACTGGGATTTCAACAATTTCCACCCCACCATCAACCTCAGCCTGGACCAGTCCACACAAGAGATCCGCTTCCTGGACGCTATGGTGCAAATAAGTGATGGTCACATAACCACCCTATACCGGAAACCTACTGACCGCTATACTTACCTACATGCCTCCAGCTTCCATCCAGGACACATCACACGATCCATTGTCTACAGCCAAGCCGTAAGATACAATTGAATTGTCTCCGTCTGAGGGATTGGAGCGAAAAACCTACAAGATCTTTATCAAGCATTCTTAAAACTTACAATACCCACCTGGAGAAGTGAGGAAACAGATTGACAGAGTGAGACAGGTACCAGAAATCACCTACTACAGGACAGGCCCAACAAGGAAAGTAACAGAACACTACTGGCCATCACGTACAGTCCTCGGCGCATTATCAACGATCTACAACCTATCCTGGAAATGATCCCTCACTCTCCCAGACCTTGGGAGACAGGCCAGACCTTGCTTACAGACACCCCCCCCCTAACCTGAAGCAAATACTCACCAGCAACTACACACCACACCCCAGGAACCAATCTCTGTGACAAACCTTGTTACCTACTCTGTCCTCATATCTACTCTGACAACACCATCAGACCCAACCACATCAGCCACACCAAGGGCTCATTCACCTGCACGTCTACTAATGTGATTATATGCCATCATGTGCCTGCAATGGCCCTCTGCCATGTACGTTGGCCAAACCAGAAAGTCCCTACATAAAAGAATAAATAGACACACATTGGACATCAGGAATAGTAACATACAAAGGTCAGTAGGAGAACACTTCCATCTCCCAGGACACTCAATAACAGATTTGAAAGTCACTATTCTTGAACAAAGAAAAAACTTCAGAAACAGACTTCAAAGAGAAACTGCAGAACTAAATATATTCATTTGCATAATTTAACCACATTTAATTTTGGGCTTGATATGGGACTGGGAGTGGCTGGTATTACAAAGCTAGCTTTTGCCTCTCCTGGAGTGACACTCATCTATTTTGGAGTGTCTACATCACCCTGATTGAATTGGCCCCTGTCAACACTGGCTTTCCACTTATAAGAACTTCCTTCATGCCTGTGTCTGTAACTTTCACTCCCTGCATCTGAAGAAGTGAGTTGTGGTTTATTTTTGTTTTTCAGTTACCCACGAAAGCTTATGCCCAAATAAGTCTTAGTCTTTAAGGTGCCTGTGGACTCCTTGTTTTTATGGGAAATATTTTTTCTGGATATCGCATGATGGAGGTCTGCTGTATTCCACCTGAAATTCTTAGAGTAAAATATCCATGGGTGACCATGGAGGCAAATATTTTCCTGCCTTTTTTGAACAATCCCAAGGTAAAAACAGCACAGGGGAAGGCAGCTGTGTTTCAGGGATTGTACTTGGTGACTAAGTTGTTACAGACAAAATGCACCGCCTTAAAGAACTGAATATGGAAGTAAGTGATTTATAGAGTGAAGGGTTAAATGCAACTTTTGGTAGAAATTAAAACTACGGAGTTTTTGGAGGGAAGCAAATACCTAGGCGTTGTGGAAATGTTAAAAGGTAACAGCTGTGGTGTGGGGATTATAGTGGATGAGAAGCTGGATCTGAGCCAGTAGTGGGCCGTCATTGCCAAGAAGGCCAATGGCATATTGGGCTGTGTCACGGAGTCACCGGGCAATGCTCTGGAACTACTCCATACAAAGTCAGTCAGGACTCTGGGGGAGCAAGTCTGTACAGGCGGGGCTCCTGGGGAAGCCAGTGGACCCTGCACCTCAATTCCACAGTCAGACATGACTCTCAGCCAGACAGTAAAACAGAAGGTTTATTAGATGACAGGAACACAGTCTAAAACAGAGCTTGTAGGTACAGAAAACAGGACCCCTGAGTCAGGTCCATCTTGGGGTCAGGGAGGCCAGAGCCCCGTCTGGGCCCCCCACCTCTATTTCCCCAGCCAGCTTCAAACTGAAACTCTCTCTCCAGCTGCTCCTCTCGCCTTTGTTGCTTTCCCAGACCAGGAGACCACCTGATCTTTGTTCTCTAACACCTTTAGTTGGCACCTTTGCAGGGGAAGGGCCCAGGCTATCAGTTGCCAGGAGACAGGGTGACCACCATTCT
This sequence comes from Chelonoidis abingdonii, assembly GCF_003597395.2. Taxonomy (NCBI): domain Eukaryota; kingdom Metazoa; phylum Chordata; order Testudines; family Testudinidae; genus Chelonoidis; species Chelonoidis abingdonii. The sequence goes on along the minus strand of NC_133779.1, from coordinate 6,781,543 downwards.
CTGTGCAGACAGCATCAGACTGGCCCTCTAAGTCTTTTTGCAACAATCACACACCCTTATCTTACCACCTAGATACTTAAGAAATGCATAGGGGAAACCAAGGGACCCATAAAGTATTCAGGGAAAACATTAAAGCCTTGGCTACACTGGCGCTTTACAGCGCTGCAACTTTCTCACTCAGGTGTAGGGGAAAAAAACACCCCACTGAGCGTTGCAAGATACAGCGCTGTAAAGCGCCAGTGTAAACAGTGCCCCAGCGCTGGGAGCGTGGCTTTGACCGCTGCAAGCTAATCCCCATGAGGAGGTGGAGTACATGCAGCGTTGGGAGAGCTCTTTCCTGGCGCTGCGACCACACTCGAAACTTCAAAGCGCTCCCGCGGCAGTGCTTTGAAGTTGAGTGTAGCCAAGCCCTAAGACCATTCCCACTTTGTCACAGGCTGTATTAGTAGGAGCATTGCCAGCAGATCGAGGGAAGTGATTATTTCCCCTCTATTCGGCACTGGTGAGGCCACACCTGGAGTATTGACTCCAGTTTTGGTCCCCCCACTACAGAAGGGATGTGGACAAATTGGAGAGAGTCCAGTGGAGAGCAACAAAAATGATTAGGGGGCTGGAGCAATGAATTATGAGGAGACGCTGAGGGAACTGGGATTATTTAGTCTGCAGAAGAGAAGAATGAGGGGGGATTTGATAGCAGCATTCAACTACCTGAAAGGGGGTTCCAAAGAGGATGGAGCTCGGCTGTTCTCAGTGGTGGCAGATGACAGAACAAGGAGCAATGATCTCAAGTTGCAATGGGGGAAGTCTAGGTTGGATATTAGGAAACTCTATTTCACTAGGAGGGTGGTGAAGCACTGGAATGGGTTACCTAGGGAGGTGGTGGAATCTCCATCCTTAGAGGTATTTAGGCCCAGCTTGACAAAGCCCCGGTTGAGATAATTTAATTGGTTTTGATCCTGCTTTGAGCAGGGGGTTGGACTAGATGACCTCCTGAGGACTCTTCCGACCCCAATATTCTATGACATAGGACAAAGTAGTTGATGGAAAAATAGTGTGGGAATCATCCCAAGGAAAAGTGAGGTGTATACAGGAAAAGCAGACAACTCAGCTGGAGGAGCTGAGAGACCATGGTGATGACACAAATGTTGCCTTAAAATTCAATATGTGGAAATTAGCAAATCAAAATCTTTTCTGAGCCATAGACAAGGTTTTTATGGTCTTTATCTCCCTTGCAGCTTCTCTGATAAAGGGGCTGAGCTCTGATGGAACAATTTCCCACACTCCAGGAATTCATAAGGTTTCTCTCCTGTGTGGATCCTCTCATGTCTAATAAAGTGTGAACTCTGAGCAAAGGTTTTTCCCATACTCACAGCAGTCATAGGGTTTCTCCCATGTGGATCCTCTGATGGTTAATAAGGGCTGAGTGCTCAGTGAAGGCTTTTCCCACACTCATAGCATTCCTTGGGGCACTCGCCTGTGTGGATTCTTTGTCTAATAAGGTGTGAGCAGAGAATCCTCCCCCCTCACCCCCCCGCCCACTCAACACACGTTATTTCTCTCCCCCGGGGGGATTCTCTGCTGGGTCGTAGTTTCCTTGAGGTGTTTGAGTTCCCCAACAATTAAGATTTACCTACTTTCCCTGCCACTTCTCTGGAATGTGCTGACTCTCACAGGCTTTTGCCTGCTCACAATTCCTGGACACACTTACTCCTTTTGCATCTTTGCAATAACGCCCCATATGGTTCCACTTGCTCATCATCTTCCTGCTGAGGATTCTGCTCCAAGGTTCCACTCACCATCCCAACATCTGCTGGGATAGAGAATTAAAAACCCCAGAAACAGGAATAGAAAAGGGGAGAACTAACCAAAATAACAGCTGCAGATGGGGGGAAAAATTCCCCCAAGGGGAGAGAGGAAGGGATCAATTCCCATTCAAACACTCAAGGAGAAGGAAGTTTGGGGAGGGAGCTACTGCCAGGAGTCCGTCAGGATGGGTCGGAAATAAGGCTGTTAAAGTGTAGTTAGTTCTACCAATTAACACAAAACAAATTAACTAGATTAAAAAATAGTTGCAATTGCAGTTTTAATCATACTGTAAAACAAAAACAGAATGCAAATTTAAATGTACTATAAATATTTTTGGATGTTTTTCTACATTTTCAAATATATTGATTTCAATTACAACACACAATAGAAAGTGTCCAGCGCTCACTTTATATTTTGTAGTGTGATCTCTGTATCATGAAAGCGTAACTTATGAATGTAGAATTTTTTTAACCTAACTACACCAAAAACAAAATTAAAACTTTAGACCGACAAAGTGCCACTCAGTCCGGATGCTTCAGCCAATCGTTAGCACAAAAAAGTGTGGGTTTTTTTGTGTTTAATGTTATGGGAGATAATGATCCCTTTGTCAAGATTCTAGGACTGGAAGGGACTCGAGAGGTCAATCGAGTCCAGTCCCTTGCTCTTCATGGCAGGACCAAATACTGTCTAGAGCCAATACTGAAATCATTATTAACCTACTTCTTAATATCTCCGAGAGATGGAGGATTCCACAACCTCTCTAGGCAATTATTTCCAGCGTTTAACTACCCTGACGTTAGGACTATTCCTAATGTCAACTAAATCTCCCTTGTTGCATTAAGCCCATTGCTTCTTGTTCTAGCTTAGAGGCTAAGGTGAACAGTTTTCATCCTCCTCTGATGACACCCTTTAATCTTAACTGCTATCAATGTCCCCTCTCGCTCTTTTCAAACTAAACTGTAAACCCCACTGTCACTCACCTTCCTTCCGATGAAGCGGTCTGCATTTTTCTCAAGATCTTTAACATTCTTGTTGCTCGGTTCCTCTGACCCTTCCCCATGTATGCTCCCATCTTTCTGAAATGCGTGCCCAGAACTGACACATATATCCAGCTGAGGCCTAACCAGCACAACGTAGAGCGGTAAGAATGACTTCTCCTGTGTTGGTAAACAAGACATCTGGTTTAATGCATTCCGGAATCACGTGTTGTTTTTTGCAACAGTATCACAACTGTTGACTTCATATTTAGCTTGTCGTTCCGCTATGACCCCTAGGATCTCCTTTCTCCATACTGCTTCCCAGACAGTTCTCTGCCCATTCTGTATGTGTGAAACTGATTTTTCCTTCCTAAGGTGAGCACTTTGCATTTGTCTTTATTGAACTTCATCCGCGTTTACCTCAGACCGTTCCAATTTGTCCAGTCTTCTTGAATTTTGACCCTGTCCTCCAAGCAGTTGGCATCCCTCCCAGTGTTTGGTGTCATCTTTGCAAATTAAGCGTACTTTCTTATGCCAACGTTCTATGTCGTTATGAAGATATTGAACAGAGCGTGGTCCCAAACAGTACCTGCGGAACCGCACTTCTTTATACCTTTCCAGCAGGATGGAGCCATTATAACCACTCTCTGAGTACAGTGTATCCTGCCAGTAATGCACCCACCTCTATAGTGCCCCCTCTACATTGTATTTGCCTATAGTTTACGATAAGATATCATGCGGAGACCGTATTTCAAATGCCTTACTAAAGTCTAGGTATACCACATCCATCGCTTCTCCCTTATCCATAGCTGTTATCCTACAAGAAAGCTATCAGATTGCGTTTGACAACGATTGTTCTTACAAATCATTGCTCGCTATTCCCGATCACCCTTACACCTTCCAGTGTGTTGCAAGTTTCTTTAATTACTTGCTCCATTTATCTTCCTGAAGGGAAGTTATTAAAACTAACTGGGCTGTAGCTTTCCTGGTTGTTTTATTTCCCTTTTATAGATGGGCACTATTTCCCTTTTCCAGTCTTTCTGGAATCTCCTCGTTCTCCATGACTTTCCAGAATCAATAGCTAGAGGCTAGATACCTTCCTCATAACTTCCTTGAGTATTCTAAGATGCATTTCATCAGGCCCTGGTGACTATGCAGGGATCTAACTTTTTCTAGGATTTTTTAAAATTGCTCTTTTTTAATTTTATCTTCTAAACCTACCCCCTTCCCATAAACATTCACTATGTTAGACATTCCTTCAGACTTCTCAGTGAAGACCGAAACAAAGTAGTCATTAAGCATTTCTGCCATTTCCAAGTTTCCTGTTACTGTTTCTCCCTCCTCACTGAGCAGTGGGCCTACCCTGTCCTTGGTCTTCCTCTTGCTTCTAATGTCACTTGAAAGTGATACTAGGCATTCACACAGCACTATTGTAGCTGGCGTTGCAAGGTATTTATGTGCTAGATATGCTAAATATTCATATGCCCCTTCATGCTTTGAATTTTCATCTTTTTTTTTTTACAGTGCAAATATTTTTCCAGTTAATTCATGAATATGTTGAACAGTAGTTCCAGTACAGATCCCCTGGGAACCCCACTGTTTACCTGTCTCCACCCTGAAAACTGGCCATTTAGTTTTCTACCCTTTGTTTCCTATCTTTTAACCAGTTACTGATCTGTGAGACGACCTTCCCTTTTATCCCAGGACTGCTTACTTTGTTTAAGAGTTTTTGGTGAGGGACCTTGTCAAAGGCTTTCTGAAATTCCAGGTATACAATATCTACTGGATCAGCCTTGTCTATTTGTTTGTTGATCCCCCCGCTCAGAAAATTCTAATAGATTGGTGAGGCGTGATTACTCTTTACAAAAGCCATGTTGACTCCTCCCCAACAAATCATGCTCATCTATGTGACTGATAATTCTGTTCTTTACTATAGCTTCAGCCAGGGTGACTGGTACTAAAATTAGGCTTACTGGTCTTGAATTGCTGGATCACCTCTGTAGCCTTTTCAAAAAATTGGTTTTATATGAGTTATCCTGTCATCTGATATAGAGGCCAATTGAAGTTGTAGGTTACATATTACAGTCTGTAGTTCTGCACCTGTTTGTTTATGAATTTCTTCAGTACTATTGGGTGAATATCCTCTAGTCCTGGTAACTTATTAATATTGAAATTACCAATTTGTTCCAAAACCTCCTCTATCAACATCTCAGTCTCAGACATTTCCTCAGATTCATCACCTAAAAACTGTGGCTCGAGTGTAGGAAAGTCCCTCATATTGTCTGCAGCGAAGACTGATGCAAAGGATTCATTTAACTTCTCTGCAATGGCCTTGGCTTCCTTGTGTGCTTGTTTAGCATGTCTATATCCAAGTAGCTTCACTGATTGTCAGGCTTCTGATGTACTTTAAAAAAAAAAAAAAAAGTGTAAGTTTTAGCAACTTTTCCTAGTTGCTATGCAAATACTTCCTTTGGCCTGCCTAATTTTTCTTTTACGTTTGACTTGCCAGGGTTTATGCATTTCATTTGGTTTAGGTGGAGCCCATCCCTCCTGTATGGGCTTCTCCTTTCCCAAGAGGTTCCAAACCCTCCTCTCGACTCCATCATCAAATGATAAGTCAAGAGATTGAAATTCACATGTGCAGCAAGGTGGTCTTCTAACAGCTAAAAGGCTTCCAGCAATCTGCTCAGCTGGAATGGAATTTTGATTCTGAGATTTAGAAGTTCCAGAAGGCATGTGTAGATAGGTAAGGATCCAAAGGGTTGACCAACAAGATGTCTGGAACCTTAAGTGAGTTTATTTGATTTTTTTGCTATATTTCATTTTCAAACTACATAGTCTAATGAAGTTCTCCTTGATTATTGTTTAGATTATAAATATAACAATATTAAGAAATAGTTTCCTATTTTCAAAAAAGCCTTTGTTTGTATTCAAAATGTTAAGTAATTATAGTCCACCACAAGTTCATAAGATGGCTGCTTCTTAACTATTTCTTTGATAAGCCATGGAATAGGTTGTTCATAGTCTAATTAGCATGCACACCTGAGGAGGAAGTCAAATCTCTTCTACAGGCTCTCTAGATTCCTAACCTTTTCTCATCTTGCTTTGAACATATAACTTGGCATCTGTATGCTCTGCGACACAACTCTCTGTGGGGGTCTGCTTAGGATGTCTGGATCTGGGTATAGGGAATTTGCAGTGTTGTGTGGCATATGCCTAATATTTCTTGAAAGTAGACTTAAGGACCCAGAAGTGGTGGCAAGCAACTGCTGGCAAAACCACATAAGTTGAATTTGTTGAGACAAGATGTGCAGCTGAATCCCAGAAGCAGCAAAGGCCAACAGGAACTGCTGAGTGCTCAGATTTCTAAAAATCAAGGGTACTCTAGGTGCCTGAAATATGGATTAGGAACCTAATTTGAGATTCCTTAACTTCTAAATGTCTTTGCAACTGAGCTATGTGGCCTGTTGGCATACAAGCCACTGTTGTCCTTTGGGATGCTAAGCTTTCTTGAACCAGTAAGTAGTAGTCAAGGGGTAAATGTGGCAAACGGAGTTTCCCACTTCTCCTTTGGGGAATAATGGAGTTATCGACACCTTATTTAAAACAAGCACCGCTGCTCTGGAACTAAGCTATTTGGATAAGGGCATTTATGATAACTCTGATCTTTCTATCCAAAATTCTATGGCTGAAAATCTTTCAATTAACTGAAACTAAAAAGAAAAAAAGCAAAACAAAATTCTCTCTGACCAAAGACAAGATAGAGTTGTTCCAGGCAGGCATGATTTCTCACCCCTTCCTTTCCCCCCTCCCCAACTAAGCTGGCGCAAAACAATCTGAAAATGGGTAGCAATTAACCTATGGATTCCATGCCTTGTTAATTGACTTGGAATGGCATTATTTCTTATGCCATATACTATGGCATGCTAAGTGAAGTCTGAAGTAGTAGGAAGAAAAGTTTTGGAAGGCCTGTTTTTCGCAGGCACCAGGTGCCGGCGCGGAGCTGGGGCGGGCAGGGGCGCGGCGCTGCGGGTTGCAGCATGGGGCGCGCCGGGCTGGGGCAGCAATGCGGGGCGCGCGGCGGGGACAGAGGGGGCGGGGGTCGTCAGGCGGGACGTGCTGGAGATGGGGGGGTTGGACCATCCCTGCAGCCTGGACCCCCTCACCACGGCGCTGCCGGGCTGGTGACAGGGGCTAATGAACCCCCCTCCCTTTGATTTGGCCACGTGTCTCCAACAGGGGCTACAATTGTCCCTGCTTGTCTCTGGCGGGTGTGACGCCCAGGCAGGTGTCTCCCCTTTCCAATCACTGACCGTGTCTCTAGTCTCCGCCTCAGATTTTACCCCATTTTCTTTTTAATTTTTGCAATGTCAATTTAAAATCCCCTCCGATGTGGGCAGTTTTAACAGGCAACTCCTTGCCGATCTTAAACACAAAAAAGAAGGTTAGAAGAAGTGGAAGCTGCAGGTCAGGCAGCCCCAGATACTGCCTGCTCTTCCCAGCTGCTAGTCACCCTTGCTGTGCCCCCCCTCATTGCCAGGAAGTTTTCCTGCTCCTATCACCCTCAGGTAGCCTCTTGAGTTTGAAGCAACTCCCCAAAGGGCTCCCTGCTGTCCATGTGACTGGCTGTGGTGGAAAAATAAACTGTCTGTTTATTGCAGTGTCTCTCGAACTTTTTTCCTGGTGACCCCTTTCTACACAGCAAGCCTTGGACTTTGACCCCTCTTGTAAATTAAAAACACTTTTTTGTATATTTAACACCATTATAAATGCTGCAGGCAAAGCAGGGTTTAGGGGGGTGGCTGGCTGCTTGTGGTCCCCCCCATGTAATAACCTCGCAACCCCCTGAGGAGTCCTGATTCCCCAGTTTGAGAACTCCTGGTTTATTGAACTTCTGTATACAGTGCTGTCAAATTGTCCCAATGTTCTCACATATTTAATATTTGATATAAAATCCCTTTAGATCTTCATTGTTTTCTAGCATATTATCAAATATTTCTTTTTTGCTCATTTCCTCCACAGTTCTTGGAGATTAATATAGATCTCCTTTGTGCATTGCTGTAGTAGCCATGGTGGTCCCAGTATACTGGAGGTTGTCCCCTTGATTTATATACAAATGTTTGGTGTTATTCTCCATCCTGGTGCTTATGAATCCTAACGTTAGCTTTTTTTTTTTTTTTTTGGCAGCAGCTGTGTGCTGAGTGGAATTTTTTTGTTGCGATTAATTTTTTTAATCTGTTGACAGCCCCAATACTTATAGAACCCTTAGCTTATTGTCTTATGTCAGTTGCTTGGCGTAACTCATTTTGTGACATAATCTTTCTGATTTTGTCTCCACATGCTTGTGCTATTCTTTTGTACTCATCCATAGCGATTTATCTGTGAATTCGCTTGTTTAGGATTCCTTCTTATTTTCTGGTCATTAAAGAGCTCCTGATAGAAAGAATAGTAAGCAGGCAATATGGCTCTGTCTTTCCTTCACATTGTGATAATTTGCCATTGCTCCTTTAATATTGTCTCAGAGAAACTGCCAGGTGTCCTAGACTCTAATTTTCACCCCAGATTTTATTCCCATGGGACCTCACCTACTATTTTCCAGGTGTGTTGAAGTCTGCCTTTTTGAAGTCTGTCTTTATTTTGCTACTCCTAGAATTTTTGTTACGCCTAGTATCATGAAATTTATCACGTCATGATCACGTTTGCCCATATTGCTTTCCACCTTCTGTTTCCTAACTAATTCCTTCTTGTTAGTCAGAATCAGGTGTTAAATGGCCATCCTCTACTTACTGCTTTCATCTTCTGAAAGAAACAGTTGTCCTCAGTACATTGCAAGAACTTATTGGATGCTTTGTGTATGGTTGAATTATTTTTCTAACACATGCTTCCCTGGCCCCGCATTACTAACTGTCTTTTGAATTTTTCTGTTATTTGCCTGGGTCTAGGACATCAGTGTGCAGGGAAAGAGTTTGGGGGCATTGTGATGTGAAATTATTTCCTGTTCTGACATGTCTCCTATCACCCTTTTTCCCATAACAGGCTGCAGCGTAACATTCATGTTTTGCTCCAGATCATTCCATCCTTCCAGGGACCAAGGAAGGGAAATGACTGCAGTGGAGCCAGTTGAGGTAGGGATTATCAGAGGCTGGTGGGTTCCTGTTGGAGGGAGAAGGGCAATAAATACATTGGAAGTGGGCACTTCTAGGGGGTTGATCTGGACGTGGGAGGTGTCAGGGAAATACACAAGGTGGAGAAGAGGAGGGGGAGACAGAGTGTGACAAACTTACTGCAATTTGTTAACTGTGAGGCATAGATATGATCAGCAGAACCCTGGGGTTTGTGGGTGGAAATTCCCTAATTTGTCAAACAGGAAACAATCCCTGTGAACTGGGCTGGGAAAACGTATCAGCCTCCACATGCTGTAGTCTGAACCTATGAGCCAGACGCTGCTGTGAGATATGAAGGGGCACCCCTGTGAAGATTCATCAACCCCCTCCCCTCCAGCTGCTGATAATGGGGAGGGTGTTGGGATTCCCACCAGGAAATTGTCCCTGGGCCCTGCTGGGGGCTCCATCTCCTGTATCAGCTTCTGGCTAGTTAAGTGAGCAGTGAGAATGAGGAGACCACTGCCTCTTCTCTCTGCTTGAAGGGTTCTCTCTTTCTCCCCTCACCCTGATGCTTCCTGGCTGCTCTGATGATGCTCACTTCCTGCCTCCCAGAGCTTTCATGTGATTGGACCTCCTCGCCTGTCAATAGTGATGTCACTAGGCAGCAGGTACTGAGTAGCAGGTTCTTGCTCTTTTAGGGACCAGTGACCTTCGAGGAGGTGGCTGTGTATTTTACCAAGGAAGAGTGGGCTCTGCTGGACCCTGCTCAGAGAGCCCTCTACAGAGACGTTATGCAGGAGAACTATGAGAATGTGACCTCTCTGGGTAAGGATTCCCATCCTCTTGGTTATTAGAAGGGGAAAATGAGGAATTAAGGTTTACAGCATCCCACAGTGCAACCTCAACTGTGCCCTGTTTCAGCTACATCTTGACAGCCCTGTGACACATACTAGCACTTTATCCTCCCCACTACAGAGCTCTCTGGGAACAGAACACAGAAGCAGTATAGCATAAAGTCCAACACTTTCTCTTTGCTAAGGGAAAACTTGTAGTTTGGTCCAGTGTAGAAAACAAAAGCTACATACCCCTAGCCTGCACTCCAACACTTAGTCTACTGCACACAATCCACCTCAGACTTTCATAGTGTTACCACCCCTTTGTCATTGCACTGGGGATTCCTTCTGAGTCGCTTACCCCTCATGGCAGTGGTCCCCAACCTTTTCTGTGGGGCAGGCACCGGACAACTAGCCACTGAGGACCATGGCCGCCGGACAAGCAGCCGCCAAAATGCCTCCGTGAAGTGGCAACATCAAGAGATGTCACCACCGAAATGCCGTTGTGAAGGAGCGTCATCAAGAGGCATCACCGCCGAAATGCCACCGAAATTCAGCAAGATTTCGGCGGTAGCGCTTCTTGACATTGCCGCTTCTTGGCAGCATTTTGATGGCTGCTTGTCTGGCAGCCGGTAGGCGGATGCACATGGATGCCCCAGCGGGCGCCATGGTGCCCGTGTGCACTGCGTTGGGGACCCCTGTCTTATGGAGATCACTTGCATGTATGCTACCAGACTGCTGACAATTGTCATGACAAGAACATACCCTTGTGCACCTTTATTGACCTACCTACAGCACTCCCCACTGAATTGAGGAATACTTGTTCCTTCAAGTTTCACATGCACCTCTCTTCACATCAGAATCACAGCTCTGCCAAGCTGCTCCAACTGTTCCATAAAATGGGTGAACTTGAGTGCTTGTTTAGCACCTCTGTCACCTGGTGGCCCCATTGATTGTCAGGGTTCCTGCTTCTGATGTACTTTAAAACAAAACAATTGGTGTTAGTTTGTGACTTTTGCTTGTTGCTCTTCAAATTAATCCTGAATGAGGATATTGATATGATAGGCATCACAGAAGCTTGGTGAAATTATAATAAATGGGACATGGTAATACCAAGAAACAAACTATATAGGAATGACAGGGTAGGTTGTGCTGGTGGCAGAGAGACACTATGTTACTTCTGGGGGAATTCTGTGCCCAAAAAATTAAAATTCTGTGCACATGGCAAAATTCTGCATATTTTATTTTTCAAAACAATGCAATGTAATCACGCTGGTTTCAGTTATTTAGGTAATTTAAACTACATTAAAATGGATTGAGAGTGGGAGTGGGGAGCATTGGAGGAAATAGTAATGTAGCTAGATTTGACTCTATTTCTAGTTATGGCTGCATACATTTGTTGGCTAATCTGCTCAGTGTTACATCATTGATAAGTGAAGAGCAAATGAGGGCTGGGGAATCAGCCTCACAATTTGTATTGGCTACTGACCATCTCCAGAAACATCAGTGGCAAACAGTTCATACAGCACATTTTTTCAGTCCAAAAATTTAGCCCCGTTCTAATCACTAAAGCACCAGAAGGATTTATAAAGCCATACTGTCCTTTACACCACTCTGGCACTGTAAAGGCACCTTAAAATTTTATACCTATTTTATGCTCCTAGGGGAATTCACAAAGACAATAGGAACAATTCACAAAGCAGGCAGGCTGCTACATTCTGCTCCACCTGAGGGGACAGAGCCTGCCCCATTCTTAACTCCTCAGAAATACCTCAAAGCCCTGCCCCTCTATGCCAAGCATGCCACAATGGCAAGCAAGAGGGACAGAGTGTCTTTCTCACATGCATGACTGCTCAGCCCCTCCCCTCCCCATCCCTGGTGGTGATTTATGTCTGTACGGGCTGCTCTGGGCACCCGAACCAACCTGCCGGCATTGCTGTGAGGGGTGTGTGACCACTCTTGCAGCTTCCCTGTCAGAAGTTGTTTTTCTGCTGGGAAGCAAAGAAATCTGCAGGGGACATGAATTCTGGATATGCACAATGACACAGAATTCCCCCAGGAGTAACTCTGTGAAAGAAACGGAGTCAAATATAGAAAACATTTTAAGTGAATCAAATTATGCCATAGAATCTCTACTGATAGAAATTCATGCTTGAATAAAGAGAGTATAGCAGTAGGAATATGCTATTTGAGCACCTGATCAGGATGGTGATGGTGACTATGAAATGCTCAGTGATATCAGATATCAGAGGGGTAGCCGTGTTAGTCTGGATCTGTAAAAGCAGCAGAGAATCCTGTGGCACCTTATAGACTAACAGACGTTTTGGAGCGTGAACTTTCGTGGGTGAATACCCACTTCGTCAGACGCAGACGCTTTCGTGGGTGAATACCCACTTCGTCAGATGCAGACGCCTGCGTCTGACGAAGTGGGTATTCACCCACGAAAGCTCACGCTCCAAAACGTCTGTTAGTCTATAAGGTGCCACAGGATTCTCTGCTGCTTTTAGTGATATCAGAGAGGCTATTAAAATAGCAAACTCAGTAGTAATAATTTTCAACTATCCCCATATTTACTGTGTAGATGTCACCTCAGGCTGGATGCGGAGGTTAAGTTTTTAGAAACCATTAATGGCTGCTTATTTGAGCACCTAGTCCTGGAACCCACAAGAGGAGAGGGAATTCTTGATTTAGTGCTAAGTGACAGACAGGATCTGGTCCAAGAAGTGAACCACTTGGTAATAGAGAGCATAATGTAATTAAGTGCAACATCATTGCGAGGGGAGAAAGTACCAACAACTCCACCACAATAGCATTTAACTTCAGAAAGAGAAACTACACAAAAAGTGAGAAAGTTAGTTACGTGGAAACATTTTTAAAATACCATAATGGAGGCTCAAAATAAATGTGTACCCCCAAATGGGGACAAAAAGAAAAGTAAGAGGACTAAGAAAATACCACCATGGCTAAAGGGTAAGGGTACATCTGTACTACCTGCCAGATTGGCGCATAGTGTTCGATGTATTGGGGATCGATTTATCAGGGATCATCTGAACATGATAAATCGATCCCTGAATCAATGCCCGTACTCCACCTTGGCAGGAGGAGTAAGTGTAGTCGATGGGGGAGCCGTGGCAGTTGACTCGCTGCTGTGAGGACGGCCAAGTAAATTGAACTAAGATACACAACTTCAGCTATGCTATTTGCATAGCTGAAGTCAAAGTATCTTAGTTTGAACCCCCCTGCTAGTGTAGCCCAGGCCTAAATAAGTCAGTTAGAGGGGTAAAAAAAAAAAAAAAAAGCATCCTTTAAACATTGGAAGTGAAACCCTACTGAGAAAAATAAAAGGAGCATAAATTCTGGCAAGTCAAGTGTGAAAGTATAATTAGGCAGGCCAAAAAAAGTAATTTGAGGAGCAACTACAAAAAGTCACTAAAATTAACACCAATTTTTTGTGGGAAGTACATCAGAAGCAGGAAGCCTGACAATCAGTGGGGCTGCTCAGTCATTGACGTGCTAAACAAGCACACGAGGAAGCCAAAGCCATTGCAGAGACGCTAAATGAATCCTTTGGATCAGTCTTCACCGCAGAGGATGTTGATACAGGAGGTTTTAGAACAAATTGATTTATTCAGGTTGAAATTTTCACCAGGACTAGATGGTATTCACCCAATAGTACTGACGGAACTCATACATGAAAGTGCAGAACTACTGGCTGTCATATGTAACCTAACACTTACAGTCGGCCTCTGTACCAGACTGGGGATAGCTAATGTAATACCAATTTTTTAAAAAGGGTCCCAAGGGGATCCTGGCAGTTTGAGGCTGGGAAGGCTAACTTCAGTACCAGGCAAATCGGCTGAAAACTACAGTAAAGAACAGAATTGTCAGACACATAAATAAACACAATTTGTTGGGCAAGAGTCAATTTGGATTTTGTAAAGAGAAATGATGCCTCATCTATTAGAATTCTCTGAGGGAGTCAACATACATGCGGACAGGAGAGATCCAGTGGATACAGTAGAACCTCAAAGATATGAACAACAGAATTCCAGACTTACTGGTCAACCAGACATCCTGTGGAACCGGAAGTCCTCAGTCAGGCAGCAGTGCAGACAAGGGGCGGCAGTGGGAGGAGGGAGAGCGAGAGGGGTGTCAGGGTCCCGGAGAGGGGGAGGGCTCAGGGCTTCTGACCCTCAGGAGCACCAGGGCTCAAGGCTTTAGACCAGGAGGGAGAGTTGGGGCTTGGGGGTTCAGCCTTGTGGCTCTGCTCCCAGCTTCAGCCTTGTGAGAAGCCCTGAGCCTTGGGGCTTTAGATTTGAGGGGAGTACCAGTTTCAGCCCCAGCATTCCCCCCCCCATAGCTAAAGCCTTGAGCCGGAGCACCCCATCCCCCCACTGAAGCTGGGAGTGGAGTCATGGTGAAGCTGGGAATGGAGCTGCAAGCCTTAGTGCTCCCTCCGGCTCTCAAGCGCTGAGCCCTGTTGCTCCCGCAGGGCAGAAGCCCAGAGCTCTGGTGCCCCAAGGATCAGAAGGCCCCGCCCCTCCGCAGCTGCAACCTCAATCCCCTGTGTGACTGAGGTCCATCACCCAGGGGTGGGCAAACTACAGCCCGGAGGCCGCAGCCAGCCCTTCAGATGTTTTAATTTGGCCCTTGAACTCCCCCCAACGAGCAGGGTCTGGGGTTTGTTTTGCTCCAGCCAGGGAGTCGGGTCAGGGGCTTGCCCTGCTCCATGTGTGGCGTGGCTCTGCATGGCTCCTGGAAGTAGCGGCATGTCCCCCCTCCAGCTCCAACACGTAGGGGCAGCCAAGGGGGTCCGCATGCTGCCTCTGCCCCAAGTGCCACCCCCATTGGCCAGGAACTGCAGCCAAAGGGAGCTGCGGGGGTGGCACCTGTGGACCAGGCAGCGTGCAGAGCTGCCTGGCCGCACCTCCACGTAGGAGCTGGAGGGATGGACATGCCGCTGCTTAGAGGAGCTGCTTGAGGTAAGCACCAGCTTGGGCCAGCACCCCTGACCCTCTCCGGTGCCCCCACCCTCTGCCCCAGCCCTGATCCCCCTCCTGCCCTCCAAACCCCTTGGTCCCAGCCTGGAGCACCCCTAATCCCTCATCCCCAGCCAGATCCCTCCCCCCCAACCCCAACTCTCTGCCCCAACCCAGAGCTCCCTGATACCCCATTTCTGGCCCCACCGCAGAGCCTGCACTCCCAGCCAGAGCCCTCACCCCTCATGCAACTCAACCTCCAATGTCTTCAGCATTCATGACCCACCATATAATTTCCATACCTAGATGTGTCCCATGGGCCAAACAGTTTGCCATAACCTCCTCTTCAGAGTTGCAGAACATTTCAGAGTTATGGATAATCTCCACTCCTGAGGTGTCCATAACTGAAGTTCTACTGTACTTTGACAAGTTCCTTCACCAAAGGCTCTTATCCCATGACAGCTTACTTAAGAGGGAAGCCCCTCTTATGGATCAGTAACTGGTTAAAAGACAAGAAACAAAGGGTAGGAATAAAAGGTCAATTTTCACAGTAGAGAGGTAAATGGTCAGGTCCCCCGGCATCTGTACTGTTCAACATATTCACAGATGAACTGGAAATAGGGAGTTGGCAAAGGTTGCACATGATCTGGAGGATGGCGTGGACTGCACTCTCAGCAAGTTTGCAGATGACACTAAACTGAGAGGAGTGGTAGATAAGCTGGAGGGTAGGGATAGGATACAGAGGGACCTAGACAAATTAGAGGACTGGGCCAAAAGAAACCTGATGAGGTTCAGCAAGGACAAGTGCAGAGTCCGCCCCTTCGGATGAAAAATCCTCACTGTACAGCTAGGGACGAATGACTAGGAGGCAGTCTGCAGAAAAGACCGGGATTACAGTGGACAAGGAGCTGATTAGAGTAACAGTGTACCCTGTTGCCAAGAGGCTAATGTCTTTGCTGTGGAAGAGGGGCATGCAGCAGATCGAGGGATGTGATCATTTCCTCTATTCGACTGGTAGGCCTCTCGGAGTACTGTGTCCATTTTGGGCCCACCTACAAGAGGATGTGGAAATTGGGAGAGTCCGCGGTGCAACAATGATTAGGGGCTGGGCACATGACTTATGAGGAAAGGCTGAGGAACTGGGCATTGTTAGTCTGCAGAGAGAGATAGAGGAGTAAGCGCTTTTCACTACCTGAAAGCGTGTCAAAGAGGTTGGTTGACGAGCTCCAGTGTTAACGCATGAAAAGGAGTAATGGACTGAAGTTCAGTGGGTGGAGGTCTAGTGGGATATTAGGAACACATTTCACTAGGAGGGTGGTGAAGCACTGGAATGGGTTACCTAGGGAGGTGGTGGAATCTCCATCCTTAGAAGTTTTTAAGGTCAGGCTTGACAAAGCCCTGGCTGGGATGGTTTAGTTGGGGTTGGTCCTGCTTTGAGCAGGGGGTTGGATTAGTTGACCTCCTGAGGTCCCTTCCAGCCCTGATATTCTATGATTCTCTGATGCAAAATTACTGAAGATCATTAAGTCCAAAGCAGATTGAGAAGAGTTACAAAAGATTCTCACAAAATGGACAGCAAAAGGGCAGATGAAATTCAGTGTTGATAAATCCAAAGTGATGCACATTAGAAAACGTAATTCTAACTATAGATACAAAATGATGGGGTCTAAATTAGCTGTTACCACTCAAGAAAGTCCTTCTGGAGTCGTCGTGGATAGTTCTGTGAAAACATCCAGCCAGTGTACAGGAGCAGTCAAAAAAGCCATCGAAATGTTAGGAACCATTAGAGAACCAATGGTAATAAAACAAAAAATATCATCATGCCACTATATAAATCCATGGTATGCTACACCTTAAATACTGTCTGTGGTTTTCGTCACCCCATCTCAGAAGAGATCGTTAGAATTGGAAAAGGTGCAGAGGCCAAAAAAAATTAGGGGTATGGAACCATTTCCATATGAGAAGAGATGAAGAAGACTGGGACTGTTCAGCAGGGTGAGTTGAGGCCAGGGCAGGGGCGCCCCTCCCAGGGCAGGTTGGGGGTGGGGAAAAGGGTGCCCCTGCCGCAACCACAACAGGTCCCCAGGTGGGTTCCCCAAGCGCCTGTGCGATGCTAAATAGGCTGCTGCATGGCCAAACAACTTACGTGGAACTTAGGCTAAGACCGTGGGAATGTTTTCCTCACTTAGCTCCTACCTGCCATAAAAGCATTGCCAGTGTGCTTTTAATCTGCACAAGGCACATTCCACGGTCATTCTGCACCTATTAAGCCTATTGTTGAAGTGGTCCTTGGCTGCTGTCCAGATTTCCTGTGTAAGGCTTCATGAGCCATGGGAGTAAGGGGTACGCTGGATCTCCCAGGATCACTATGGGCATTTCAACATCCCCCACTCTGATCTTTTGGTCTGGAAAGAAAGTCGTTGCTTGCAGCTTTCTGTGCAGGCCAGTGTTCCAGGGGGACTTCCCCTCTGGATGGAGTCTTCCCTTTCTGGGACATGGAGGTACTTGCTCTGGGTTTTAGAAGCCCCTTTGATCATGAGTGTCTGGCTGGGTGTCTTCCCAGTAGACATGGGCATGGTTAAATTCCTCATAAGAAGAGTGTCCTGCATCTTTGAGTCCCCAGGATTTTACTCATTTCATATGATCTGGAATTAAAATAACAGAACTTACTGTGTGGGTGACAAATGTCCTATGAATTCACCTGATCTCACTTATCATCTTTCCCCTGGGCAGGGTTTCCGGTTTCCACACCTGATGTCATCTCCCAACTGGAACGAGGGGAAGAGTCGTGGGCCTCAGATCTCCAGGGCTCAGAGGAAAGAGAGATCCTGAGAGGCATCTGCACAGGTGAGCAATCATTAAACCAACTCAAAAACTGTGAGTACCTGAAGGAAACAGCTGAGATTCCCAACAAAGACCTTGTGAGCTCTCCGAGTTTAGGATTGTCCCCACCAGGGGTCATATTCTCAGGGCAGATATTGCTCATGGTTTCCTGCCCATCCTGACTAACTCCTGGCAGTAGTTCCTTCCCTGAACTTGCTTCTCCCTGAGTGTTTGGATGCAAACTGGATGCAAAATTGATCCCCTCTTCTCTCCTCTTCGGGGATTTTTTTTTCATCTGCAGCTGCTCTTTTGGTTTGTTCTCCCTTATTCCATTCCTGTTTCTGAGGCTTTTCTTTCTCTGTCCCAGCAGGTGTTGGGATGATGAGTGAGACCATGAAGCAGAATCCTCAGCAGGAAGAGGGTGAGCAAGTGGAACCACCTGGGGCGTTATGGCAAAGATGCAAAGGGAGTGTGACCAGGAGTTGTGAGCAGGGAAAAGCCTGTGAGAGACAGCACGTTCCAGAGAAGTGGGAGGGAAACCAGCCAATGCAGAAATTTGGTAAATCTGTTAATTATCAGGGAACTCACAAAGGCCTCAAGGAAACCACAGACCAGCAGAGAATCCCCATGGGAGAGAGAAGTAACACATGCGCTGAGTGTGGGGAAAAGTTCAGTAGGCACTCACGCCTTATTAGCTGTCAGAGAATCCATACACAAAAGCAACCCTATGAATGCTGTGAGTGCGGGAAGACCTTCGCTCAGAGCTCAACCCTTATTAAACATCACAAAGTCCAGACAGGGGAGAAACCCTATGAATGCTGTGAGTGTGGGAAAACCTTCACGCGCAGCTCAAACCTTATTGCACATCAGAGAATCCACACTGGGGACAAACCCTATAAATGCTGTGAATGCGGGAAAACCTTCACTCTTAGCTCAACCCTCACTGCACATCAGAGAATCCATACCAGGGAGAAACCCTATGAATGCTGTGAGTGCGGGAAAACCTTCACTCAGCGCTCAAACCTTATTACACATAAGAGGATCCACACAGGGGAGAAACCCTATGAATGTTGTGAATGCAAGAAAACCTTCACTCAAAGGGCATCTCTTATTAGCCATCAGAGAACCCATACTGGGGAAAAACCCTATGAATGCTGGGAGTGCGGGAAAGCCTTCATTGTGATCTCAAATCTTATCAAGCATCAGAAAAACCACACAGGGGAGAAACCCTATGAATGCTGGGAGTGCGGGAAAACCTTTGCATGGAGCTCAAACCTTAGTTCGCATCAGAGAATCCATACAGAAGAGAAACCGTATAAATGCAGTGAATGCGGGAAAACCTTCACTCAGATCTCCCACCTTATTACACATCAGAGAATCCATACAGGGGAGAAACCCTATGAATGCCGTGAGTGTGGGAAAACCTTCACTCGGAGTTCAATCCTTATTATACACCACAGAATCCATACAGGAGAGAAACCCTACGAGTGCCGTGAGTGCGGGAAAACCTTCACTCAGAGCTCAACCCTTATTACACATCAGAGAATCCACACGAGAAAGAACCCTTATGAATGATGTGTGTGCAGGAAAACCTTCACTCAGCGCTCAAACCTTAATACACATGAGAAAATTCATCAAGGAGAGCGCCCCTAGGAATGCTGTGAGTCCAGAAAAACCTTCGCTCATGGCTCACACCTTAATGGATATCAAAGGACCCACAAAGGAGAGATCTTATGAATTCTGAGTGTGGGAAATTTTGTCAGAGTTCAGTCCTTATTTATTATCAGAAAAGCTGTAAGAGAGATAAATACCATAAACCTCGTTTAGGGCTGAGAAAAAAATTTGTTTTCCTTTTGCTAATTCCCACGTAATGAACTTCAAGGCAGCATTTATGTCATGGTGGTCTCTCAGCTCCCCCAGCTGAGTTGTCTGCTTTTCCCTTTTGCACTCGCCCTTCCTTGGGGTGAATCCCGCAATTTTTTCTTTTTCACCAACTCCTTTGTCCTATGTCATGGAAATGTGTGTCCCTCCAACAGGAATGTCCATCAGCCCCAGGTGGGGGAACTGAGAGTCACTTCAACTAGGTACATGGAAGTTAAATCTACCTGGGCCTTGACTGCACTAGGATATTCCATGGAGTGAGTTAGCTCAAGTTAGCTATCCTGATGAAAGAATAGTTGTGTTTTTACAGTAAAGGAAATAGCCCATATATAGTGGCCAGGGAAATTTAGCAAATTTCCTCAAGACCTGACATAACCTCCATCACTTCTAGTCTAAACAAATTTGGATCATCATATTCATACTTTTCCTCCCATGCAAAGTGATTGTTAGTCGCCAGGTTCCCTCACTAGGGACAAATTGTCTCATTCCCAGTTGTTCTTACAATGCACTGGGTTGTGCTGAATCACTGTATTTTGTATCATTTTTCTTATTTTAAATATAACAAAGAGAAGGAGCAGGATTAGGGATAGGAAAATATGTTTTTTCAGCTCCTGTGACACGTGAAGTGGTGAGTTGGAAGCATTCTCATGTTCAGAATTAGTTCAGCAGTATTTCCTTGTCTGAGCCATATAGAATTTATCTTCTACACATTGTACAACTCTGCCTCTCAATGTGTCATATGATTCAGTGTTCTCAGTCCTCTGCTTGGGAATCACACTTTGTTTTCTTTGATCTTAAAACCTAGTAATTTATGGCCTGAGATGAAATTGGCAGAGGCCTGGAAAGGGAATTTTACTGGATCTCAAACACAGTGCCCTCATTTGGAGTTTAAATCTCAGTTTCCAACTATTAGCAAAGGAGATGGGATTGTTTGCAGATGGGAAGGTTAGCAAGGTTTTTGTTTTGTCCTGTTTCCTTTTTTTTCATTACAATGATTCTAGAAGTTTTATAAATAATACAACTCAGCACTAATGAGTGAAGCAGCTTTAAGTGGATCAGAGGAGAATTCAATGAGAGAATCTCATGTCTTGGTTCTGAGTCAACACATTTAACCTGCTCTGGAATTTCTAGTTTTATGAAACTGGATGTATCTTATATCTCTCAGTGATGTGGGTTTTTCCTCTTTCTTGAGGGCCATTTGGTCACAAAACGGGATATTAGTTTGATTTGTCAAACTGTGGCTCTGATTTATTGGGGACTTTGAGAAAATGACTGTTTTAGCAAGTAGTCATTTCTTACTTTATTTTTGCTTTTTCCCTGCTCCCCTCCATGATGACATGGAGAAACTTCAAGTGCAGTTCAGTCAACAGAAGAGAATACTCCAAGTTACTGGACATATCACCAACTGTTTTTAAATCTCCAGTCTGAAATGGTGAACAGTAGCATGCCCCAAATCATGCAACTAACAGAAGTAACTGGATACAGTCACAGTGTTGTTCAGTTGTTTAGGTCAATATTGTCTCAGATGATCTGGGCAGAGAATTCCACAGTAAGTGATTAGGAACTAGGCAAAAGGCTCGTATATGTGTTTCCCAAGGCAGCTGTGATGCAGGGTCTTGTGACAGACTTGTTCACACCCTGAACACTATTACAGTAATTTTTGTATAAGGCATGTCTTGTCAGGTACCATTTAAAAATTCATAATTTGCTGATCAATAGTATGGAAAAGTACACATAGCAGTACTGTATGTAATGTAATAAACAAGCTGAAATCATGGCTAAACGTACGTTTGGCAGATAAATCTGAGGAATGGCCAAAAGCAGTTCCTCAGAGACGAAATGCCACCTCAGCCAAGTGTAAAAAAAGCTGATGGACCATTCCCTGCTAAGCGGCAGGAAAGGGGGAAAGAGCAAAAAAAAATCTGCATTTTAGGCCTTCTCTACGCTAGAGTTTTTGTCAACAAAATTATGCCGCTTTAATTAAACTGCTGTTGTGTGTTTACACTATACTTCTTGTGTTGGCAGAGCGCATCCACACTAGCAGGTCTTGCACTGACACAGAAAGCAGTGCACTGTGCAACAGGACACAGGCCGCTTTGAGAAGGGCTTGCAATGCCTTATGGAGCAGGTACAGTGTCACATGATGCAGGTTTCTCAATCCCATTGTTCCATGGGCATCCTACTAGATTACCAGCTGTTTTTCAATGGAAGTGTGGCGCGGGGCGGGGAGGAGAGGAGTGTGCGACAGGGAGTGTGTGTGTAGGGGGGAACAAAGACGGAGGGTGTCTTGAGGGAGAGTGAGTATGTCGGCATTCTGGCTCTTTAAGTTCAGACAGTAGCCAGAAGCAACCAGTCCTGAGGTAGGCTGCCTCACACGCGCTCGCTCTGCACAGCAGAGCAGTCCCACCCACAGCAGCAGCCTACCTGCCGTTGCGTTCCTAGTGCGGGGAGAGCAGGAGGATTCCATGTTAATGATTTGCTCTTTGCTGCCGGAATGGAGCAGCATGCTCAGCTGTCAGAACTTCCTAGAGGTTTGGAAGGGGAGGGGCACGTGCCTGAAGGGCAGCCAAATTCAAAACAGTGAGCAGAGTGGTCACAGCGGGCATTCTGGGATACTGGGGGATGCCGGTTATGGTGACATAATGAATTGCAGCATCTATACTGATGCTTTGTCACTTTAACTTTGCAGCAGAAAGCTCTGTCTCTCTCATCTAAGTGGTTTTGTTTTGTCGGCAAAAGTAGCATTGTAGCGTGTGCACCTCCACTGTTTTGTCGGCAGGAGAGGGCTGGGCAGCACAGGATATACAATTTTGGGGGAAACTGGGAATGGGCATGTGTTGGAGTTATGCCCTGAAGTAAAACCAAGGCTGAGTGTAACACAAGTGTGGCTGGCAGGCTGCAGTTACACACAGACACTTAGGGTGTGTCTTGCACACCCGAAAATATCCCAGCAGTAACCACCGTCTGTACATGGGCCATTCTACACCCCAGGGGAGTGCCCTGTAGCTCCATATTCATCATTTGTATATAACTGTGATATTGCATATAAAGCAGGCCAAGTGAGGTATCGTAGGAAAGGTTATGATCTGCTGAACCCCTCTGTTCCATTTAAAGATATCATTAATGCATATAACATTATGAGAATTGTGTTGTATGACTGTCACTAAAATATACTGTGTGTTTGGGAAGCACCTAGATACTAGCTCCCCAAAAGACAGTAACCAGGGAGCTAACCAGTGACTGGGCGGGTGTCAAACCACCATCATCCAGCAAGGGAGCTACAGTGCAATGACTCACATGCACGAGGCCGCACCAAGGGAATTGCGCAATCTTGCCTGATGAGTCAGCAGTGCCCACCAGATGTGCCTGGACTCATGTCCAAGCACGTGGGCCTAAGGGTATAAAACAGAACACAGTGGTACATGCTTGGCCTTTCTCCTGGCCCCACCTATGCTGCAAGCAACAAGGATGCTTAGAAGACTGAAGACTCCAACAGAGGAGACTGGCCCAGGTTTCAAGGGTGAAATCTGTGTACTATGAACTGCAATATCCAGTGAGGTGAGAAAAACTGTTTTAATGTAGATGTTGCCCAGTGTAATAAGGTTGAGAGTTTAGAATGAGTGCTTATTTTCTTTTCTTTTGGTAATCACTCAGACTCTTTGCTTATTACTTATAATCACTTAAAATCTCTCTTTTGTAGTCAATAAACTTGTTTAACTGTTTATCTTTACCAGTGAGGTTGCCTGAAGTGTTTGGTAAATCTGCTGAGGTTTACAAAGGCTGGTGTGTATCCACTTTCCATTGATGAAGTGGGGAACCAATTCATAAACTTGCACTGCTTGTCTTGAGTGCCTGCCACACACACAGTGCAGCAGCTTGGAAGGGAGGGAACATCGCACCCGCTGCACAGAGCAGGAATGGGTGAGTTCTATGTGACTGTGTAAGGTGGGTGAGGAATGTCTTTTATTGGACTATTGTTGGTGAGCGAGACAAGCTTTCCATAAGCCCTCCCTCTTTTAGAAATCACGAGACCCTGGCCCACAGCCCCCCCCCCGTTCTGGTGTCCCTTCGCTGAGTTGCTCCAGCATCAGCACAGCAGCAGGAGGTGTCCCACAGCTGGGGCAGGTATAGGACTCAGACGTCAAGAACAAGTGCAGAGGCATGCAAATGCCATAACCAGTGAAGTGGCACAAAGTCCAAAGAAGGAGAAAATGAACTCACGGATGCTAGAATAAACAAAGTTGTGTCTCAGTCTTTCTCATTAAAATTTATTTCCTACTTACACTCGAGTATGTGATATTACATTTTAGGAATCACTGCCGCAGCAAGTGACAAGTCCCTATTTGGAAATAAATCTCTTACCACTACTTCTATGTGTTTATTCTCCGAACCCTCCCACACTTTTCCCACACACATTCTCTCTTTCTCTGCGGCTCCAAATTCCCAGATTCCATTGAAAATGTGCATTCAAATCATTGAAAGTGGCGGAAAAGACAAACCCCCCAGCACTGGAGAACAGACCAGCAAAAGCCTGAGATATCTAATGCAGCCCGACCCGCACCCCCGCTTTCCTCCCTGTAGTTTTATCCTGTTACAGTCACTGCAGCTCTGCTCATCAGCTGTTGCACAGAAAAGGGGGTGAATGTGCAAAACCCACTGTTTGACCAACAGGATCCCACAAAATGCCATCACAAACTGGCTCTACAACAAGAGAAAGAACAACAATTGCTTAGCAGTAGTTGATCAGTGAAGAGTCAGAAGATGGTGGTGGTGTGAGAGAGGAGGAAATCACGAGCTCACGGGTTAGGGAGAACAGCAGCAGTAGCACTGTGGTGTGTAGCAAGGATCGGAGGAAGATACACACAACCCCACACACACTTTACTACTCAGTTTCTAGTGAAGCTGTAAATCAGGATTATGGACAAAATAAATGTTGTAAACCTGTGTCTTTTTAAGAATTGTGTAATAATTTGTAGTACAAAAGGTCCTGAAATCACTCAACTATACTACATGTTAAACTCTATTGGGCAGTATGGTTTAGCAGCACTATTAACAGGTAAGTCTACTTTTAAACAGCATGGGAGGTTAAAATATCTGGTAAGCTTTCCTACAGTACAATACATTTCTCCACAAGCTTGCACCAGTTTACATTCAGTGTCTGCACTGCTTCATTTGGAAACATTCAGATGCAGATACACAGTGACATTATATTTGTCCAATCAGCAGCATTCATTGTAGTTCATAAAGCAGCCCAGTGCAAATAACATATTGCTACTAACAATAATAAAAATAAAACTGGCTGCCATCGTCCCTTAAACATCAGTGAAGTAAACTCCAGCACCTGGACTTGGCACCATAGGTGTCAATGATCTGCTCAGGATTAATGTCTCTGGTAAGGTCACTCTGAGTGTGCAGTAACCACAAAGCTGACAGTCTTGACCCACTGTGGATCGTACCCAGCACATGGCAGAAAACGACGTCTCGCCTCCAGCTGTGCCAGCAGGTGAGGGCCAATTTCCACAGTTTTGAAAAATTTGGATAAAATGTTGAAGCAGCTGCCTGCAGGCTCTCCAGCATGATCTCTGGCAAACCTACCCTGAACCCACTGCAGCTCTGCGTGAGTGAGTGTGGAACTGATCGAAAGGGCCTTTGCATATTGCCGGAGCAGCCCAGCAATGTCACCTTTGGATCACATGTTAGCCCTGCATCTGCACTTTCAGGTATTTCCATGGACTGGGACGAAAGCCTGCAATTGCGTTAATCCAACAGTGTGTCCAACAGGAAAATACAGCAGTAGGCCCTGTTTTTCTTTAGTGCTCTCCTTTACACCTGGGCTGATGGTCTTATTGTCTGAGTGTGCTTGTAGGGTGACCAGATGTCCCAATTTTATTGGGACAGTCTCAATTTTTGGGTCTTTTTCTTATATAGGCTCCTATTACATCCCACGCTCATCCCGATTTTTCACATTTGCTGTCTGGTCACCCTATGTGCTTGTAACAACTGAACAGTCAAGGAAAGCTGTTTTTTTCATGAGTCGTTTATAAGCATACTTTTCATTTGTATTGGGGTGACAGGGACATCATGCAGCTCACAGAAGTTCTGGGCTTTCTCCCAAACATCATCCCACTTAGTACTGGTTCACATACTAATGCGTTGACAGTTCTCTGACGTACACTGCAGGACTGAGAAAGTGTCATGTCTTGTGGCTGCAGAGCTATGTGTGCTACGTGACTCCTACTAAGAATACACTAAAAAAGGATCAAGCACACAAAAATCTATTTTCTGCACATTCTTCTACAAACCTGATGTTTCAATAAATCTTCAGTAGGGAGGCACTGACAGTCCCAACAAATGGCTAAGAAGTGCTCTCATGGAGTGTTGTTACAGAAGATACATTTTTCCATCTGCATGCCCATCTTGGGTCACACAAACTACACAATTCAAGTTTCACTCCAAGGGTCTTCTGGGCCTCCAAGTAAGCATGGTGTGTGCCAGGCTGTGAAAAGAAGGCAAAGGAGTCCTCTAGAGTGTAAAAATATCCTGTTGCTGTTTATTTTGCAAGCCTCAAGAAAAACCACATTTGATTTATGAGCCATGTGGGGTGCATATATAACAGTGGGTTGATCTTGCTGCATTTGTTGCTGTAATCCATGTCCTGCATCCTCCCTGGCACGTTTCAGCTTGCAGGATGGAGCAGCTTTTCCCCTGTGCTCAGCTGGGGAACAGCTGATTGCAGCAGGCGGGAGGCGCTGGAAGGGAGGTGGAGTTGATCGGCAGAGCCACTGGGAGGTGGGAGATGCTGGGAGGGATGGTGGGAGCTGGCTGCCAGTGGGTGCCTGCAGCATGAGCCCCATGAGCCCAAGTCAGCTGGCATGGGCCACCCCTGGGTCTTCCTTTGCTATGCAGACTTAAGGATAGTTAGTGCTCTCTGACGTGTGTTGTTCACCCACAGGTGATAGGGTTTTTTTTGTCTTTTATCGCTTTCCCGCATGAGTTCATTCAATAGTGTAATGATTGTCTGGGTTCACCCACATAGTTGTTATAGGGCCAAAAAGCTCTGGAAAAAGCTGAAGCACTCAATGCTTTTTTTGCTTCAGTCTTCACAGACAAGGTCAGCCCCCAAACTGCTGCACTGGGATGCACAGTATGGGGAGGAGGTGAGCAGCCCTCAGTGGTGAAAGAACAGGGTAAGGTCTACGTAGAAAAGCTGGACATGCACAAGTCCATGGGGCTGGATCTAATGCATCCGAGGGTGCTGAGGGAATTGGCTGATGTGATTGCAGGGCCATTGGCCATTATCTTTGAAAACTTGTGGCGACCAGGGGAGGTCTCAGACAATTGGAAAAAGGCAAATATAGTGCCCATCTTTTAAAAAGGGATGAAGGAGAATCTGGGGGGAACTACAGCCTCACCTTGGTCCCTGGAAAAATCATGGAGCAGAGCCTCAATGGATCCATTTTGAAGCACTTGGAGGAGAGGAAGATGATCAGGAACAGTCAATATGGATTCATGAAAGGCAAGTCATGGCTGAGCAACCTGATTGCCTTCTATGATGAGATAGCTGGCTCTGTGGATATGGGGGAAACGGTGGATGTGATATATCTTGACTTTAGCAAAGCTTTTGATATGGTCTCTCACAGTACTCTTGCCAGCAAGTTAAAGAAGTATGGATTGGATAAATGGTCTATAAGGTGGCTATAAAGCTGGCTAGATTGTCAGGCTCAACGGGTAGTGATCAACGGCTTGATGTCTAGTTGGCAGCCGGTATCAAGCAGAGTGCCCCAGGGGTCTGTCCTGGGGCTGGTTTTGTTCAACATTTTCATTAATGATCTGGATGATGGGATGGATTGCACCCTCAGCAAGTTCGCAGATTACACTAAACTGGGAGGAAAGGTAGATATGCTGGAGGGTAGGGATAGGGTCCAGAGTGACCTAAGCAAATTGGAGCATTGGGCTAAAAAAAAATCTGATAAGGTTCAACAAGGACAAGTGCAGAGTCCTGCACTTAGGATGGAAGAAGCCCATGCACCACTACAGGCTAGAGACCGACTGGCTAAGCAGCAGTTCTGCAGAAAAGGACCAGGGGATTACAAGAAGCTGGGTATCAGTCAGCAGTATGCCCTTGTTGCCAAGAAAGCTAATGGCATATTGGTCTGCATTAGTAGGAACATTGCCAGAAGATCAAGGAAAATGATTATTCCCCTCTATTTGACACTGCTGAGGCCACACCTGGAGTACTGTGTCCAGTTTTAGGCCCCACACTACAAGAAGGATGTGGACAAATTGGAGAGTCCAGTGGAAAATGATTAGGGGGCTGGGGCACATGACTTACGAGGAGAGGCTAAGGGAACTTGGCTTATTTAGTCTGCACAAGAGGAGATTGAGGGGGGATTTGATAGCAGCCTTCAACTACCTGAAGGGGGGTTCCAAAGAGGATGGAGCTCTGCTGTTCTCAGTGATGGCAGATGACAGAACAAGGAGCAATGGTCTCAAGTTGCAGTGGAGGAGGGCTAGGTTGGATATTAGGAAACACTATATCACTAGGAGGGTGGTGAAGCACTGGAATGGGTTCCCTAGGGAGGTGGTGGCATTTCCATCCTTAGAGGTTTTTAAGGTCCGGCTTGATAAAGCCCTGGCTGGGATGATTTAGTTGGGGTTGGTCCTGCTTTGAGCAGGGGGGTTGGACTAGATAAGCTCCTGAGATCTCTTCCAACCCCAATCTTCATTTATATTTATCTAAAGTTAAGAAATGGTTTTGAGGGTTCAACATCCAGGTTTCTGGGAGGGACTGCCTTCGATCTATCTGCTGAGGAATGTAGCTGTCAGATCCTTGCCCAAAGAAAGCTTCCTTGGACTGTTCCAACGCAAATTCTTTCACTAATCTTTATTAGCTAACTTCAAACAAAGCACATAACTTCTAGTGACTCCTAGTGGGTCACCACAGTAACCCCTAGTGGGTCACCAATTCTCCTACTTTCAGCAAAACTAGTCATTATCTCTTATCATCAAAACATTTTTATTCATAATAACTAAACTTATACGTTAATGGTGTCAGAGGTGCTCAAGGCCAAGGTCGGTCGTTCAAACATTCCTGCTATTCTTACAATACATTCACTTATCCCATCCTTTCATTCTGATAGCAAACCAGAAAACATGCAGTTATGTGGCCTTGCCTCTAGCTCTGTCATGTTTTGTTTTGAGCTGGGAGTGTCTGACCACACAAAATTGCTGACTGCAGTACTCTCAAATTCTGGGGTAACACTCCAGCTCCCTGAAGTCCCATTGTTCTCCTGGGGGATGGGGGGGGGGGGGCATAGGGGACACTTTGAATAGCAGAACCAGCCAGCCTGAAACCCCAGTCAGTTGGAGCAGAAGCAGCAAAATAAGAGATTTCTGGAGGTTCAAAGACCAGTTTTTGACTGGGCTTCCTCTGCCCTGTGCTGAGGGCTTGTCTGAGCCCTCAGTCCTCTTACCCCTTTCACCTCCCTCCCGATCTCTTCACCTTCCCGTCACTTGTCTTACCCTGTTCTCCACACCCCTTCCCCCTATCCATTCAATGTCCCTGTCCCTCCTCTTTAGCTGGTCACATTGTAATTCAAACCCAGCAAAAAGAAAACACGGCGACATTAACACGCCAGTTGCTGCCGTCACGTTGTTTGCTCTGCTGGTACGGTCTACCCCTGCCCCACCGTGTCTGGCTGGCTTGTCAGCTCCTCAAGCCTAGGGCTGCTCAGTGTTT
This sequence comes from Chelonoidis abingdonii, assembly GCF_003597395.2. NCBI lineage: Eukaryota > Metazoa > Chordata > Testudines > Testudinidae > Chelonoidis > Chelonoidis abingdonii. The sequence goes on along the minus strand of NC_133779.1, from coordinate 6,752,401 downwards.
GTATAACATTTAAAACAGTAGGGACACAGTGTGTGTGACTGGGGCTTTTAGGGCTGAGGGTATATAGACATAACAGTAACTAATGAATTGCTCTCCTGCACGGGTTGCTACTTTGCTGTTACCAAGCACTCCCAAGTTTAAACTCCAAAAACATGTATGAAAATTACCAATTTTTAAGGAGCGGATGGAAAAAATACGTCACTGCTTCCAGTCTCCTTCAGCAGCTCCATACATCATTTCAGATCAGGATCAGCTGCCTCGTCTAGGCCTAGGGATGTTCCTTCAGGAACACAGCCCTGGGGAGGGGGTACGGAGATGGACCATCCTGTGGGGCTCAGTAAAGCCCCTCTGCGTCTACATTCTAGGTTTGAAAACACTTTGGAAGGCTCCCCCAATTATGAGGTGTTATCCCCTGTACCCCTCCCTATCGCCATGATCTGGCCATGCATCTTCCCTTTTCTTATACCAGCTCCTACTTCCTGGCCCTGACTTTGCCCCGCTGCCTCCCATGCCTCCACATTTTGACCCACCAATGCATTCAGCTTGCCTGCCCTGCACAAATTCTGCCCAAGCCTCCCTTCTGATTTGCCCGCTTTCACAGCCCCATTTTCAGCAAGGAGCAGATTCTGCTGGGAGTAAGGGCTGAGGGAGGCCAGTGGCTTCAGGAGATGTTATTGAGCAGGCTTCCAATCCGCAAACAATCCCAGATCAGTAGGAAAAAAACCTAGCAGAGGCTTTGCCAACAGACAGAAATGGATTTATACGCCAAGTGCTCACATTGCATTTGGGATCCTTTCAAATTCCTCTCCCAGATCTGTGATACCTTCATCTCCAGCCCTAAATGAATACATTTTAAGACCAAAGAAATCAAACTATGCTTCCCAAGCACAGAGAGCTGAGAACGCTGCATCACATGACACTTGGGGAGGTGTTGAATGTGGAGAAGATAAACCTCACATAACTCAGCAAGAAGGCAACACTGCTGGGGTGACGAGGAAGGTGGGAATCCCTCTGACTCACGCCATCATCTTCGGGTGTCACAGCAGCTGAAAAAACACTTATCCCCCCCTCCTCCTGCTCTGTATTATATTTAAATATATTTACATGAGAAAAATGGTACAAGAATAACTGCTCTTCAGCAGAACCCAGTGCAATGTGAGAAGACTCGAGAATGAGCCAATCTGTCCCCGGTTAGGGAACTGGGTGACTAACTATTACTTTTCAGTGGAAAGAAGAGTATAAATGTGATGCTGCGGGTTTGTTTAGACTAAGACAAGTGATGGAGGTTATGTTCAAGTCATGAAAAAACATATTGGATTAGCCCAGTGACTATATGTGGACTATTTTTTTAGTGCAAGAATAGTTGTGTTTTACATCAGGATAGCTAACGCTCGCTAGCTAAATTGTAATGGGGACAAAGCCCAGGTAGATTTAACCTCAATGTAGCTAATTGAGGTTACCCCTGTTTTCCCCACCTGGAGCTGACAGACATTCCTGTTGGAGAGGGACACATTTCCATGACCTGGGGGTTGATAAAAAGGACCATGGGATTTGCCTTAAGGAAGGGTGAGCAGCCAAAGGGAGAGGAGGGCAATTCAGCTGAGAGATCACGGTGGCGCAAATGCAGCAAACAGCCTTAATGTTCACAATATGGGAAACAGCAAAAGTGTAAAGGGGTGGAAAAAAAAAACTTTTCTCTGCCTTAGACAATTTTGTCACGGTGTTTCTCTCCCTTGGAGCTTCTCTGATGATAAGGACTGAGCTCTGATGGAAGCACTTCCTGCACTCAGAGCATTCCTAGGGTCTCTTTTTGTGTGGATCCTTTGATGTTTATTAAGATGTGAGCTCTGACTGAAGGTTTTCCCACATTCACAGCATGCATAGGGTCTCTCCCCTGTGTGGATCCTCTGATGTGCAATAAGGTGTGAGCTCAGAGTGAAGGTTTTCCCACACTCGCAGCATTCATAGGGTCTCTCCCCTGTGTGGATCCTCTGATGTTTAATAAGGTCTGAGCAGTAAGTGAAGTTTTTCCTGCAGTCACAGCATCTGTAAGGTCTTTCTCCTGTATGGATCCTTTGATGGGTAACAAGAGCAGAGCTATGACTGAAGGTTTTCCCGCACTCACAGCATGCATAGGGTCTCTCTCCTGTGTGGATCCTCTGATGTGTAATCAGGGCAGAACTTTGGGTGAAGTTTTCCCTGCACTCACTGCACTCATAGGGTTTCTCCCCGGTGTGGATTCTATGATGTTTAATAAGGTCTGACCGGGAACTGAAGTTTTTCTCACAGTCACAGCATCTGTAGGGTCTCTCTCCTGTATGGATCCTCTGATGTACAACAAGGGCTGAGTGATGACTGAAGTTTTTCCCACACTCACGGCATGCATAGGGTCTCTCCCCTGTATGGATTCTTTGATGTTTAAGAAGGTTTGATCTCTCCTTGAAGCTTTTTCCGCACTGATGGCATTCATAGGAGCTCTCGTCTGTGTGGAGTCTCTGATGTGTAAGAAGGTGCGAGCGCTGATTGAAGCTTTTCCCACACTCACAGCACTTGTAGGGTTTCTCTCCATTATGGATTCTCTCATGTCTAATAAGGTGTGAGTGGCTGTGGAAGTTTTTCCCGCACTCAGAGCATGTGTTATTTCTCTCTCCCGCAGGGATGCTCTGCTGGGCTTTGGTTTCCTTGAGACCCTTCTGAATTCCCTGATAATTAATAGATTTACCAACTTTCTCCCTTGATTGGTTTTCCTGCCACTTCTCTGACTTTCGCTGATGCTCACAGGCTTTTCCTTGCTCATGATTCCAGGACACATTCTCTTGGGATCTGGCCACATGTGGTGGCATTTGCTCAACTGCTTCCTGCCGAGGATTCTGCTCCTTCTTCTCATTTACCATCTTGTCACCTGCTGGGACAGAGAAAGGGAGACACCTCAGAAACAGGGATGGAAACATGGAGAACAAACAAAAATAACAGCTGGAGACACAGGGGGAACATATTAGGGTAGGGGTGGGCAAACTCTTTTGGCCCGAGGGACAAATTGGGATTGCAAAACTGTACGGAGGGCTGGGTAGGGAAGGTTGTGCCTCCCCAAACAGCCTGGTCCATGTCCCCTAGCCAATCCCTCCCACTTCCCACCCCCTGACTGCCCCCCTCAGAACCCCTGACCCATCCAACCTCCCCTGCTCCTTCTCCCCTAACCATCCCCTCCAGGGACCCCCTGGCACTAACTGCCCCCGGGACCCCACCTGCTATCCAACTTCCCCTACTCCCAGTCCCCTGACTGCTCTGACCCCTATCCACTCTCCAACCCCTGACAGGCCCCTGGGACTCCCACACTTATTCAACTGCTCCTCCATCCCCTGACCGCCCCCTAGAACCTCCGCCCCATCCAACCCCCCTTGCTCCCAGTCCCCTGACTGCCCTGACCCCTATCCAGCCCCCCACCCTGACAGGCCCCCGGGACTCCCACGCTTATCAATCCGCTCCCTCCTGTCCCCTGACCGCCCCCAGAACCCTCTGCCCCATCCAACCACCCCCTGCTCCCTGTTCCCTGACTTCCCCCCAGGATCCCCCACCCCTTATCCAACCCCCTGGCCCCAGCTTCCCTTACCATGCCGCTTGGAGCAGCATGTCTGGCAGCCGTGCCACCAGGCTGGAGCCAGCCCCGCTGCTGCACTGCTCAGCAGGAACATGCAATCCCGCCACCCAGAGTGCTGTCTGTGCAGCGGCTTGGCTGTAGGGGAGGGGAGACAGCAGAGGAGGGGCCGGGGCTAGCCTCTTCAGTCGGGAGGTCAAGGGCCGGGCAGGGCAGGACAGTCCCGCGGACCTCTGTAGTTTGCCCACCTCTGTGTTAGGGACTGAATTCCTCCAAACTCTTCCCCACAGGGTGGCGAGGAGCGGGATCAATTCTGCTTCCATATGCCAAGGGGGAATGGAGGGAACTACGGCCAGGGGTCACTCAGGAAGGGTTGGAAACCATGAGCAATATGTAGCTAGAAGATATGATGCCTGCTGGGGACAATCCTGATTTACTCAGAGAATTCAGAAGGGCTTTGCAGGGAAGCCCAGCTGTTCCCTGCCGGCACTGACAGGTTTTCAGTTGGTTTAATGACTCCTCACTTCGGCTGGTGGCTCCCAGGTTCTCTCTTTCCTCAGAGCCCTGGAGCTCTAGAAGCCACGGCTCTTCCCATCGTTCCAGATGGGTGATCACATCAGGTTTGGAAGCTGCAAACCCTGCTCAATGGAAAGAGAAATGAATTCACGTGAATTCATGCAACATTTGTCACCAAAAAAAGTTCCATTATTTTAACTCCAGCCCATTTTAACGGAGTAAAATCCCAGCACACTCTGCTTATGAGGGATTTAACTATCTTCACCTCCACTGGGGGGAGGGACACACACAGCCAGATATTCAGCACCAAAAAGGCTCCTGAAACCCAGAGAAGGTAACTCCATTTCCCAGGAAGGGAAGACTCCAGCCAGAGGGGAAGTCCCCCTGGAACTACTTCTTACTGACACAGAGAGGCCCAGATGCACTGCAGGACAGGGAAAGACACGAGGCCTGACAGCTGAGTGGGGGCAGTCAGAGACATCAGACAGGGGACAGAGGTGCGGCTAGCCCTGTCACTCACTATGACATCCACTCCCTAGCCCTCCACTCCAGGTTGGGCCCAAGCAGCACCCACTCCTTTTTTTCCTCTCCTCCCCTCCCATTGAGTGCTGTCCTCCTCACTACCAGGTCTCCCAAATTTTCTGTCCCCCACCCATTTTCCACCCCCAACCCCCAGTCCCATTGTCCAAATGTTCCTTGCTCCTGACTCCACAGGGCTCCTGCCAAACAAGTGTCCTTTCCCTCCCTTCTGTTGCTGGTGCATCCACTCCTTGCCACCTACACTCCTTTTACTCCATCCAGCACCAACCCTTCCAACTCCTTAAGCTCCATTTCTTCCAGCTCTCTGCACATCTCAACTCCCTACAGGAGCTGCTCCATTGCATCCCCAGCCCATCCCACTGCCCCCAGCCCTCCTGACTCACAGGAGCTCTTTGTCCCAAATCTTCCCCTCTCTGGTTCTCCAACACCCTGTCTCCCACTGGCCAGAACTGCCCCGTTTTAATCATAGAGCCTAGCACCACGTTTTGGAGCAGGATCCCACTGTGCTAGACATTCTCCAGACAGAACAAAAACAGTTCTGCCTCCAAAGAATGACAAGATGACAAGAAACGCCTGGATACAGACAAGGGTGTGACAGAGATGGAAATTTCCTTCAATATCCTGGACCATCCTGACTACATTAATTGGGGGAGCTTTAGGATAGATATTAGGAAACACTATTTCATGAGGAGGATGGTGAAGCACTGCAATGGGTTACCTAGGGAGGTGGTGGAATCTCCATCCTTAGAGGTTTTTAAGGCCTGGCTTGACTAAGCCCTGGCTGGGATGACTTAGTTGGGGTCAGTCCTGCTTTGAGCAGGGGGGTGGACCAGATGACCTGAGGTCTCTTCCTACCCTAATCTTCTATTATGCTAAATTTCAGTATCTAAGGAGTATTAGAAATATGAGTGTGTATGTGTTACTGTGGGATTGGCTGGAACATCTCTGGGGACTCTTTGAATCAATGGGCTAGGCCCGTGGCTCTCAATCTTTCCAGACACCTGTCCCCCTTTCAGGAGTCTGATTTGTCTTGTGTACCCCAGGTTTCACCTCACTTAAAAACTACTTGCTTACAAAATCAGACATAAAAATGAAAAGGGTCACAGCACATTATTACTGAAAAATGGCTTACTTCTCATTTTTACCATATAATTATAAAATACATCAATTGGAATATAAATATTGTCCTTACATTTCAGTATATAGTATATAGAGCAATATAAACAAGTCATTGTCTGTATGAAATTTTATTTTGTACTGACTTTGCTAGTGCTTTTTCTGTAGCCTGTTGTAAAACTAGGCAAATATCTAGATGAGTTGATGTACCCCCTGGAAAACCTCTGTGTACCCCCAGGGATATGTGTATCCCTGGTTGAGAACCACTGTGCTAGGCAAGCAAAGTTAACTGGGATTCCTAGAAAACACTTGGGGGGTGGGGAAGGCAACTTCTCACCTTCAGACTAAACCTTTTCAAGCTGCACGCTGAGGAGAAACCCATTGCCTGCTGATCACCTGTTACATGAAGCCAAGTTCACAGGCCCAAACTGGACAAAAGGTGACACGCAGAGGCCCGGTGGTGCTTATCCTGAGCTAACAGCTCTTATGAGTTTGTGACCACAATAAAAAACCCTTTGAGGCATTTGAAGGTCTGTTCAAATGCCAGAACCTTTGGTGGAGTTGGGTGATCTCTGGTAAGCTTATTGGCCTGTGTGCCAGTTCTTTTCTTGTTTTCAGTATGTTTTCTCTGTAATGCTTTACCTTAAGAATAAATGCATGCTTGGAGAGGGCTGTGTGGTACCTTCACTGGGGGCAGTTCATAGCTCCTGAGGAAGGAAGGCAAAGAAGGCCTACTGAAGAAGTCTACCTTGCTGGGGAATTTACATTGTAGGCAGAGAGTTAAGCAGCCTGGAAATACCCCAGTCAGGAGGGAGAGAGATGTGGGTCTCTGCCCAAGGAAGGTGATGGCAGGGGAGCCTGAGAGTGGGTATCCTTGTCCATAAAGGGGGAATACAGGTGCAGTTATCCTGAACAGAGACGGGGCAGCACAAGGAACCAGTGAGACAACACTGGTCACCAGGAGAGGCAGTGGTATCAGCACACAAGCACCCCAACAGTTCTCATGTGTCTGAAGGCTTTATGGAAAAGAGGAGTTGTGCAGAGGGATAGGAAGGAGGATAACGAGGTAACTATGGATGTTTATGGGGAGGTCCTCTGAAGAGGAAGGGGCAACATGGGAGAAAGCACAGAACCACTGAAATGTAGGAGCATAGAATCATAGAAGATTAGGGTTGTAAGGGATCTCAGGAGGTCATCTAGTCCAACCCCCTGCTCAAAGCAGGACCAGTCTTCGAACCCCAAGAAGTCATCAAGTCCAGTCCCCTGAGATGTGACAGGACCAAGTCAACCTACACCATTCGGCATCGGTGTTTGTCCAACCTGTTTTTAGAAATCTTCAGCGATAGGCAACCCGCAACCTCCCTTGTGTAAGAGAGAGAGATAGCCTGGATCACTGGGCGTGGTGCAAGATCTGAGGCCTGAACCAGAGGCTGTGAACCAAAGTCAGTCCATGTAGTAAAGCAGATGCTTACAAGTTCACAGATGTCATGAAACATGTAGGGGGTATGTAAGTTGTTTATTCCAGTTGTATGTCTCAGCCTATAAATGTAGGGGTACCTTGCCTTAACCCTTTGTCCAGCCTAGAGGACACTGGAGAATCCCGCCTCTGATTGAGCTGAGTCCTTGCCACTGGGCACTCATGTGTTAGTGAACCTGTAGATACTGATCCAAGAAGCTAGTATTGTGTCTTGAGGGCAGTAAAACTGGCCGAGCGCCTTCACCACCGAACCAACTCAATTATCGAGATCTACTGCTTCCCTTCATCCACTAGGCCAGTAACCTTGTCAAAGGAAATAAGGTTGGCTTGCTACAATTTGTTCTTGACAAATCTGTGCTGGCTATAACTTATCAAATTACTATCCTCTAGGTACTTACAAGTTGATTGTTTAATAATTTGTTCCAGTATCTTTCCAGGAACCAAAGTTAGGCTACCTGCTAGTCTATAATTCTCTGAGTCCTTTTTGTTCCCCTTTTTAAAGAAGACAAGTGTTACGTTTGCCCTCACCCATCCTTCAGAAGTTCTTAGTGATAATTGCTAAGGGTTGCATGATTGATTTAGCTAGTTCCTTACGTACCCTAGTGTGAACTTCATCAGACCCTGCCAACTTGAATCCATCAAACTTATCTAAGGCCATGTCTACACTGACAACTGAAAGACAAAACTTGTGTCTTTCCGAGGTGTTAACACACACACACACACACACACACACACAGGAGAAAGACAAAAGTTTTGCCGATGACAAGTGCTGATGTGAACAATGCTTTGTCGGAGATGGAAGTTTTTTGTCGGCAGGAGAGCTGACAAACAGTGACTATACCATGCACCTTTTAGTGGCACGGCTGTAGCAACAGAGCCGTGTCACTAAAAGCTGTGTAGTGTAGACACAGCCTTAAGTGCTCTTTAACCTGTTTGTTCCCTATTTTGGTTTGCATTCCTGCCCCCTTGTTGTTAGTATTAATTGTGTTGAGTATTTGGTCACTGTAACGTGCTTGGATGCTCTGCAAGAACGAGGCCCACACACACTGAGTTATTTGGCTTTAATGAAGGTAAAGTGACGCATCCGCAATGGGGACCCTGGGCGTTGCTGTTACTTAGGTGGGGAACCCAGCACCAAAGCTCAGCTCGGCCTGGGTCGGAGTCCAAAGGCGGGACCGGGAGCATACAGCTATATATACACAATACAAAAGCAACTTATACATATGCAAAAAGGGACTTTCCATAGGCTATGTTCGCCCTTTGGCCTAAGGCCATACAAACTGGTTTCAACCAGTTAAAAGCAAGTTATAATTGGCATGCCGTGTCCTACAATGACCGGCCACTTAGCAAGCAGGGGCTTTTCACAAGGCCGCCGAGAAAGCGGAGACACCCTAGCTAGGCCGTGACACAGTCGTCCGCAGTCCCCTACAGTCACCATTAACCTTTCTAATAAAGACTGAAGTAAAATAGGCATTAAACACCTCAGCTTTTTTGAGGTTATCAATTAATAGCTCTTCTTCCCTGCGAAGCAGAGGACCTACACTTTCCTTCATCTTTCTCTTGCTCCCAAAGTTTTGAACAAATATCTTCTTATTGCCTTTTATGTCCCTTTCTAGATGTAGTAAGATGAGGCCCTGAAACATAAACTCTTGTGTCAGAGGCCTAGTCTGCGGCCTAAAAGCCTGAACCAAAGTACTTCCAGGCATTGCTAAGCAAAAGCTGGGCTGTGAGCCAGAGGCAGGCCTCACTCACTGAAATAGCTAGAAGACGAACTTGTGCCAAGATGACGTCAGGACACTGCATAGACATAACAAGGAACAGGCATGTGTATCTTAAAGACAGGACAGCGTGATGGATAGATCTGTATGTCTGGAACAACATGATCAAAGGGGAGACAGCACCCTAATGAGCCAAAGGGCTGTACCTCAATACGTCAGTAGGGATGAGTAATCTGTCCTGTAACTGTATAAAAGTAGGTCCCAGAGTGCGCGTCTTTGGCCAGCACAGGGGTCAGTGGAGTGTCCCGCCACTGACTGAGCTGTGTCCAGTGCCAGGGGGCACATATTCGTAGTATGTCCTGTAGAGTCTACAGGAAACTATTACTGTGCTTTGTTTGACAATAAACTTGGCTCGGGTTCCTTCGTACCTTACTAGAGTCTGCGGTCTTTGGGGGTTCTCTCGGGATTTGCTGTGTCAGCGATCGGTGCAGAGCCGAGGCAGCACACAGAGGGAACACGCATGCAGCCAACTGTTATCATCATCAAATAAGAGCAGAGCACCACACCAGTAGCTACTGACAACACTAGGTATCACTCATTTTGCGCCTTAGATTTTCTAAATGTGTTTCTACATCCTTGGGCTATCCTTTGTACTCATCCTTACCAACTGGTCCACGTTTCAACTTTCTGAGAGATTCTTTTTTGATTTTCAGCTCAGTAAAGTGCTCCTGATAGAGTCACATTGATCTGTTACTATACTGCCTATCTCACCTTCACGTTAGGATAGTTTGCAGTTGCATATTTAATATTGTCTCCATGAGAAACTGCCAGCTCTCCAGAACTCCTTTTTCCCTTAGATTTTCTTCCCATACCTGCCAGTTCTGAGTTTGTTCAAGTCTGCTTTTTTGAAGTCCCTTGTCCTTATTTGTTTTGGATATTTCTGTGATTTGTTCAGAAATGCCTCCTGCACCTCCTCTTCCTGATTCGGTGGACTACAGTAGACCTCTACCATGAGGTTACCCCTACTTTTTAACCACTTTTATCTTTGCCCAGAGACTATCAACTGGTCTGGCTCTCACCTGCTTTTGCAGCTCAGAACAAGTGTGTATAGTCTTGATTTAGAATGCAATACTGTGGAGCTCACACTTGGCATATGTTCTTGAAGTATATCCCAACGTGAAGGTGAAGAAGAAAAGATAACGTATATTCTGTTAATCAGACCAAAAAAGTCAACGGCATATTTCGATGACTTTGCCGTGTCTGAGATCACAAAGATTTCCAAGTGTTGAGCAATCCACTGTACCATACAAGGCACGTCATTTATTTCTAGCATGCGGGCTTGAACTCATTTATTCTTTCCTCTCATATTTGTTGCCGTTATCATATAAGCTTGGCCTTTCTCATGTCAGCAATGTCTATTCCTAAGTTGTTTGCCTTTTCAAGAAAACGCTCCAATAAGAGTTATCGACAGTAAGAAACCCAAACAAAACGCTTACAAATTTTGACACCATCTTCACATTGCATTCAACAAAGCGAACACCACAGATCTGTTCTTCATGTGACACGTCGGAGTACAGTCCAAAATAAACTGAATAATATTTTGCTTTTTTAAGCTGTGCTATGTTTGCCTCTTGAATGTTACTGGCAAACAAGTTGAATCAGCTCGTTTGGATCTGTGGACTGAGGTACTGAACATGTGTCTCTCTGCTTCTTAATCCTCTGTAAAAGTTTGCTGAGACAGTATCATACTTTGCAAGCAATTCAAACAGTCCCAAAAGTTGCATTCGAAGGATCGCCGAGCTTTCATTATTTCTCGAAATGCCAAGTTTCTTTCGGACAAGAAAATAAAACGACATCAAACCATGCGTTTGACAACATTTCTCCGAAATCTCTTTCTTTCAGAAAAGTCTGCAATTCGAGTTGGTCAATAGATGTACGGTTTACTATGCCTGACCGAAGGTCAAACCATTTCACCATACAGTCTTGATTATCTTGCCTGTTTTCATGCTGCTGAATTTTTTGACAGTGCTTTCCAAGCAGATGTTCCATGACGTAGCGGTATGTCGCCAGTGCCAAATAATTTACAACAAAACAAAAAATTGCATCCTTCTGAAACTGAGTACATTAACCATGAACGTTCTATTTTCTCGCCATTTGCCATGGTTCGATGAGTACTTGTGAACCTTCCGTCTTTCCTCGTTAATGGAATTCGTAACTTTCATTCTGCTGCAGTGGGCCACGTGCAACAATTCGCACACACTTGCCTGTCCGATATATAGACGGCCAATCTCCTGGATCATCAGTCAGTGGTTTCAGATTCAATACTCTTTCCGCAGCAGCTGGAATATCTGTCACAAGTTTGTTTGGTAGGAACAACTGCTTCACCTTCGACCTCACTTGAAGCACTTCCGGATACTTCTGGATACGATTTCGTCGTGCTAGCTGTCCGTTTCATGTGCCGTGTACCTTGTACGTTGGATTGCAGCGCAAAATACGTAGACAACTTTGGAATTTTCTCAAGTTCCTTATCGGCATCTTTTGCTGCCTTTCGTTTGCTAGCTCCGCTCTTATACATTCTCTTAGACATCACAAAGCATGGCTTCTACGTTGGAAACGATAAAAAACTAAATAACTAAATTAATGACATTTATCCGCCGACCGCCATTGTGAACGCAAATACACATTCTTTGAATGGTCCAACTAAAATTCGAAACTGACCGACAGACAACTGATGTAGCCAATAGCATTATGATGAATCATAATGACTTCACGGTTTTGTCAGTAAAACCGACATGGATTGTGCAATAGCGTCAAAAAATGTCACTTACCTAGTTATACCTTACTTTTTTTTGCCACTTTTAGGGGCCCCCTTCCTTGCGGGGCCCCCTCCGGTCGGAGGGTACAGAGGGCGCTCGCTACGCCTCTGTCCGTAGGTTAGTCTGTGTAGCCCCGAGGAGTTTAAAAGCAGCCCTGCAGAGGGCTGCAGCTCTTAAAGCCTGGACTGATTGGGGGAAAGTAGGCTCAGCTGGGGCCATGCCCCAGTCAGGCCCAGCTGACCCCTATAAAAGGCTGTGAGCCAGAGGCCCAGTCAGTCTCTCTCTGGCTGTAGAGAGAGAAGGGCTTGGCTGCAGGGGCTATAGACAGGGTACCTGAGTGGAGCAGGGCTGGGAAAAGGCTGGGGAGCTCCAGCCTGGAAAGCCCCAGGCTGTGGCCTAGCAGAAGGCCAACAGGTACTGGGGGTTGCAGAGGGCAGCCCAGGGGTAGGCCAAGGCAACAGTTCTAGACCCAACCTTGCCAGTGATGAGTAGGCTGATACTGCAATGTGCCCCAGGGTGGGGGGGGCAGTAGCCATATACTGAGGTAAGGTGGGGATAGTGGTGGGGGTTCCCCTGGGAGGGGGAGACCCTGAGGCTGAAAAGGGTTACTGCCCGGGGGCAAACCCCCAGCTAACAGGGCACTGGAGTCCAGAGAGGGACATGGGGGCTGGAGGACAGGTTGATCACCGGCCTGCAGAGGGTGCTCTGGAGCTGGAAACTGGGCTAATTCCCTGAGACACCATCAGGAGGCACTGCAGGGGTGAGTCTGCATGTCTACAGTCTGGTAAAACAAAACTGAGCTCGAAGTTCATTTTGCAAGAGTCATCTGCCTGGCTTTCCCCAAGCCTCCTCGACTTCACCTCGCTCTCTGTCTCCCTCTCGATCTTTTTGCCCTGGGCAGCAGCAAGCTTTTTGTCTGTTTGTAACCTAGTCCTAACTTGCAGTCCCATTGTGTTCCCACGTTCTGTTACCCTTGGATCACAGTCACTACAAGTTAGTATCCGGCCCCTGGGTCTTCCATTGTCTCTCCAAGGTGCTTATTGATAGTGTATCCATGCCAATATAGAGAAGCCCATGTTACTTCAACAGCCATTGTTCCCCTGTCCCCTAAGAGGAATAAACCCATTCACAGCCAGTGGGTAAAAAGGCAAAGTGGGAGGAGAAGCTGACTCATGCATATTTTTCATTTAAAAACTAATTGAATCCTCACATTCTCCAGAGGGAGATAAAGATATAGCAAAGGGGCAGGATAAAGAATCATAAAATCTTGGACTTGTGGGGTAAAAAGCATCTCAAGCAGCCATCTAGTGCATCCTTCAACCCTAAAGCAGGAACAGGTATCCCTAGACCATCCCTGAGAGGGGTTTATCTCACGTATTCTCAAATTACAGGGATTCCACAACCTTGCTTGGTAACCCTGTGAACCCCCGTCAGATGCTGGGGAGGGGATGAGGAGAGTTCTCCTAAGGCCGCACTGGAGGAGAGATTAGAGAGGTAGGAGGAAAATCAGGAGCGGCGAACTTAAGATCAGATTTCAAGAAAAGGACCGTGGTCAGTGGTGTTACAGGTGGCTGACAGGTCAAAGAGGATGAAGATGGAGTACTGGCTCTGAGATTTGCCTAGCTAACAGTTATTAGCGACCTTGGCAAAAGCAGTCTCAGTGGAGTGCCCCAAATCTTCCTCTCACCCCCTGATACCTTCCCTTCCCAGCTCCACCAGACCCTCCACACTGCCTAGAGCAACCACTCCCCAACCCCTTCCCTCTCCCATGCTTCTACCCCCAGCATTCCCCATTCCCATGTAAAATGGATCTTCTACCCAAACCTCCTCTAGAACATCAACGCTGCTGGGCCCTCCACCCCCATTCCCACTCTCCCAGTTCACACCGTTCCCAGGAGTGCCTCCCACCCCGACTCCCTCCTTCCACTGTACTCAACCATCCCTGATTCCCTCTCATCCCAATATGCCACAAACCCTTCCCCTTCATGCCCTTGGCTCTCAGTCCTCCCTGCCTTGTGGCACCTCAGCACCATCAACCCTCCCCGCCCCATCATCTCTTCTCCCACTGTTCCCTGCTCTCTGCCTTCGCTTGACTCAAGGGCTCCTCTGTAAGAACCTCACTCTGTCTCCTGTCTACATAGGGAAGCACCTAACCCCTGCCATGCATTTGCAAGTTTTTACAGGAGAGTTAAGCTCAGCATTACTTTCTGTTTAAAGGTCAGCTACTCTAATCTTTCTAAAATTTACATTCTTACTCATTGTCTTGAAATACACTGCTCATCCTTGGGGTGCAGGGCTGGGTTAGTGCCCCAAAGATGGGGTTATTTGATCAAGTAGTACCTGAGATACAGTCCCCCACAAAAGCAGCTTTTTTTACAAAAATCACTTTGCTCTTATAAACACTTCCTTGCAGGAATTGGACTCAAACCGCAGGGCTTTGGAGCTGTGCTCCGGTTCTGCTCCAGCTCTAGGCAAAAACCTGCAGCTCCACTGCTCCGGGCTCTGCTCCAAAGCCCTGCTCAAACCGTAGTTCTAATGGTCTCCTGACTAATCTCGGTCACTTGGCATTTATCTCAGTTAGTCCATGGCCCCCACTGCCTCTTAGAGGAAGCAGCCCTGAAAAAGTTAAAAATTGCAGAGTTTGAAACTTAAGATTGGCACAAGCCAAACTGATGAGTCAAAGACAGTGGCTCTCAAACATTTGGACTGGTGACCCCTTTCACACAGCAAGCCTCTGAGTGTGACCCCCCCCCTTATAAATTAAACACACTTTGTATATAGGTAACACCATTATAAATGCTGGAGGCAAAGCAGGGTTTCGGGTGGAGGTTGACAGCTCACAACGCCCCATGTAATAAGCTCGCAATTCCCCTGAGGGGTCCTGACCCCCAGTTTGAGAACCCCTGGTCAAAGAGATAGAAATGCACGTGTGTAGCAAGACTGACTCTGAACAGCCAGAGCAATCGGCTCTCATACTAACTGGTAGGCTCAAGAGGACATGCAGTGCCCACAGAACCTGAACTCCACCAATGCATTTGAATCTGAGCCCCATCACTGACAGCTTTCAGAGAAATGGGTGGGGTGGATTTTTCTGACATTCCGCAGGAGCTTCTCTTAGAAATGTTGCTCTTAACCCAGAACTCTTGGCATCAGGACAACATTCTTAAGGTGCTCTAAAATCCACATGGAGACTTTGGCCTGGTGACCACATAAATGTTTTGCCTGCACATCACTTTCACATCCCTATCCAACACAATTTTGCTGGCAAAAACTCTTTTGCCACTGATAACTGTCACTAAAGTCCATTAAAAACTCAAGAAAATTAAATATCCATAAACTAGATAAATGCAGAGTTCAGGTTGCCCAGTACTGCCCCATGCCCTTCCAGCATGTGGACGGTAGCTACATTTAAAACCAAGAACTGAAGAACTCAACCCCACGCCACCCCTGCAATGCAACCTTAACTCTGCCCGCGCCCCCTTACCCTGGAGCTTAGGTCAGTAAGGGTGATGCATAAGTTAAATTACCAAGTGACAGATTTTCCATCTCCTGAAGTCTTCATGCCCTTCTGGAAGATGTTTTAGTCAAACACAAGGTATAAAGCTCCATACAACAGTAAGTGGATAAAATTCCACGGCCTGTATAATACAGAATATCAGACTAGATCACCTAATTGTCCCTCCTGGCCTTAAAATGTATTAATTTATAATCGATATGAGGCAGGCCTAAGAGAACATGCCATTGTGCGTGTTGTGTTCTACGTATTTGAATACCAGCATTTCCATGCATGTACTCCAGCTGTGTGCACTGTGTCAGCTGTATGTTAATGGAATAGTGATGGGATGAGCCGGTGCAGCTTGGCAAAGCTGTGCCTGTGATATAAAGACAGGTGCGCGTGAACCTTGATGGAACAGGTGTGCCTCATTTAAGTGTGGAACACTGGAGGTTGTGTCAGTAACGGTGCACCAGGGTGTGTCCTTGCCATGGAGTTTGTCAGCACTCTGGTGGCATACATGCTAGAAGTCTCCAGGGCCTAGTGAGAGGTAAGTGAAGGCAATGACTTAACAGAGGGTAAAGAGGTGGTAACATTTTAGAAGTCTGACCTGGTCTGCGTGGAGTAGGCTCGGTATTTGAGTTCAGCCCACGTGCATGAAGCTTCTGTTCGCCACACCAGACCTAAACCCAAGTTTTGCCTTAGCAAAGAGACGGCGTTAGATGTGCTATGCTGCTCCTGTGCTCTGTTCCCAAAGTATTCTGTAGCAAGAGAGGGTAGAGTGCTTGCACAGGTCATTGGCCTGTCAAGGTGTTGCTGAACCAGGGCAGAGTTAAGGTTGTATTGTCGGTGTTGTGAACTTTAAATCTTAACTTCCCCTTCTAAGAACTGAGAGGACAGGAATCCTTACCCAGCGAGGTCACATTCTCATAGTTCTCCTGCATAACGTCTCTGTAGAGGGCTCTTTGAGCGTGGTCCAGCAAAGCCCACTCTTCCCTGGTGACGTACACAGCCACCTCCTCGAAGGTCACTGGTGCCTGAAAGAGCAAGAACTCCCCTACTCAGTGCCTGCTGCCTATTGACAACCCCACTGGTCACAGGAGAGGAGGGACAACCATATGGCAGCTCAGGGAAGTAGAGAAAGTGTTACACCGACCCTGACCTGCGCAGCCAGGAAGCATCAGGGTGAGGGGAGACAGAGAGCCCCTCTCCTATATTAGCAGCAAACTCCTGTGGCACCTTATAGACTAACAGATGTAGTGGAGCATGAGCTTTCTATACAGTAGACACAGGGAACAGGAGTCTTCACATTCATCACACAAATCCTAGCCTGAGGCTGATACAGAAGATGGGGATCCAGTGCCACCCAGGAACAGCCCTCAGCAGGAATCCCAACACCCTCCCTATTGCCAGCAGTTGAATGGGAGGGGATGGGGCATTTCCCCAAATCATCGCTGGTGGGTGTTTCCTTCATATTTCATACAAGACTCTGGCTAGTAGGTTCAGGCTCCAGCACCTGGAGTCTGGTCACTTTTTCCCAGCCCAGTCCAGGGGGTTTGTTTCCTTTTCCATAAATTAACGACTTTCCACCCACAACCCCCCTGGGTCTGTTTCTAGACTTCAGGGCCCAAGTAAACAAATCCCAGGACCTTTGTCACACCCTGTCCCCCTCCCCTCCTCCCCCCTGTATATTTCCTCCACCTCCAGACCAACCACCCAGAAGCCCCCACCTCCTATCTATTTACTGCCCCTCTCCTTCTAGCAGGAACCCAACAGCCACTCCCCAATAATCCCTACCTGAACTGCCTCCACTGCAGCCATTTCCCTTCCATGTCCCACAGAAGGATGGGCCGATCCGGAGCAAAACATGGATGTCACACTGAAGCCTGTCAAGGAGAGAAGAGCAATTGGAGAGATTTCAGAACAAGTCTTAGTAATTTCACATTACAATTCCCTGCAGCCTCTTTCCCTGCAGACTGATGTTCTAGACGCTGTCATGCA
Organism: Chelonoidis abingdonii; assembly: GCF_003597395.2. Classification (NCBI taxonomy): domain Eukaryota; kingdom Metazoa; phylum Chordata; order Testudines; family Testudinidae; genus Chelonoidis; species Chelonoidis abingdonii. The sequence goes on along the minus strand of NC_133779.1, from coordinate 6,735,129 downwards.
AATAAGAGAAATATTCAAAACATAATTAACTACCCAGACATCTGCTGGGAAAGTTCTCCAACCAAACAATGTCCAACATGTTCGTGGAATGGCTGTTTCAGAAGATGGAAGCAATAAGCGGGGGCGGGGGGAGCCATTTTACACTTCATTCTTACTAAAAGGGGGGGATGGGTTATGAAACAGAAGGTGCAAAGCAATCTGGGTGGAAGTGATCACAAAATGATAGATTTTATGACTCTGAAGAAAGGAAGGAACAAGAGCAGTAAAATAAGGACTATGGAATTGGAATAAACAGACTTCCATGTTGCAATAGTCATCCTGCTCAGTAGGAAAGAGAGCGCAGGTTCAGACATTTGGTGTATGTGCTTGGCTGAGGAGCCAATGGGGCAAAACTACCATCTGTGGGATTATGACTAAACGCCTCTAAGTCAGAATCCCCCCTAAATGTAATGATACGGCAGTGCCGCGGAGCCTCGGTTGGCTCCGGATAGCTGCCCCTCCCCCTTGTTGCGGGCAGGGCTCGGTGAGAAGAGCCATTCATGTCGGGACCAGAGCACGGACAGAAGCCTCTCACTCACTGCATACCACATATTCATGGGGAACCTCGTGTAGACTGCCTGATTCTGGGTCAGAGCAGCTACCTCACTGCGATCTATTGAAAGTCAGCCTTTGATACAAGACTTTGCATAAAAAAAAAAAAAACAAATTCGGAGAAATGGTCGGTAGAGGCGCATTGGAATAAAATCTAAGGTGGGGAGGGCAAACTATGGCACATGGGCCAGATCTGGCCCATCAGGGCTTTCAATCCAGCCCGCGGGATTGCCAGCCTCATGGCGCAGCGGGGCTGAGGCAGGCCCCATGCTGCTCCCAGCAGCAGCCAGCACCACATCCCTGCAGCCCCTGGGGTGGGGGCAGAGGGCTCCGGGCACTGCTCTCGCCTGCAGGCACCACCCCTGCAGCTCCTATTGGCTGGGAACAGGGAACCGTGGCCAATGGGAGCTTTGGGGGTGGTACCCACAGGCAAGGGCAACGCATGGTGGAGCCGGCTGCCACCCCCAGGAGCCACTGCCAGACATGTTGGCCACTTCCAAAAGCAGGGCGGGGCCGGGGCAGGCAGGGAACCTGCTTTAGCCCCACTGCACGCTGCTGCCCTCCCCCCCCCGGCGCCACTCAAAGTAAGCAGTGCTGGGTCGGAGCCTGAATCACAAACCCCTCCTGCACTCGACAGCCCCCTGCCCTGAGCCCCTTCCTGCATACTGCACCCCATCCCATACGCCGCACTCCCTCATGCACCCCAACTCCTGCCCCAGCCCTACGTTCATGGCCCTGCATACAATTTCCCACCCAGAGGTGGCCCTTGGGCCAAAAAGTTTGCCCACTCCTGATCTAAGGGAAAAAATAATTCAGGAGACCTGGCAGTTTCTCTAAGAAAATATTAAAGGAGCAAACTATCAAAATGTCAAGAAAAGATAGGAAGAGGCCACCATGGCTCCATCCAGAGCTCTTTAATGACTGGAAAATAAAAGAGAAAAATGAACAAATTACTAAAGATGGATACAAAAGAGTAGCACTAACCTGCGGGGACAAAAATCACAAAAGCACAAAATGATTTACACCGAGCAAGGGACATAAAAGGCAATAGGATTCTATAACTATATTACTAGCAAGAGAAAGGAGAAGGAATGTGTAGGGCCTCTACTAAGCAGGGAAGGAGAGATAGCAACAGATGACATCAGGAAGACTAAGGTGTTTAAGGCCACTCTGCTTCAATATTCACACACAAAAAAGTTTAATTGTGACTACATACTTAAAACAGTAATTACGAACAATGAGGGGGAAGGAGCAGAAACCCACAATACGGAAAGAACAGATTAAAGAATATTTAGCTAAATTAGATGTGTTAAAGTCATCCAGGTCCTGATGGAATTCATCCTAGGGTAGCTGTGGAAGTAGCTGAAGCACTTTCGGAAACATTAGCAATAATCTTTGAGAACTTCTGGAGCATGGTGAGGTCCCAGAAGAGTAAATATAGTACCTATCGTTTAAAAGGGGGAACAAAGACCACCTGCCGCATGAAAGACCAGTCAAGTGTTACTTCAATACCTGGAAAGATCCTGGAACGAATTATTAAAACATTCATTTGTAAGCACCTAGAGGATAGTAAGATGAAAAGTAATAACCAGCATGAGAGGGGGAAAGTTCATCATTTAACCCTCTGCAGCAACCAAAATGGAAAATGACTCAAAGCAACTATTCCCTCCAGCACAGGGGAAGTGGCTGCAGCTAAAAAACAGGGGAGATATCCCCAAACCTGAGAGGATTCCTATGGAAAAAGGCAAAATCTGAGAGCTGATACTAATGTTCAGTAATTAAAGAGAAAAGTGTGGAAATCTGAAGAATTTTAGATCAATTTTTACAGACTAGGGCAGTGGTTTTAAAATTGTGGGTCACGACCAAGTACTGGATCGGTGAATGTAAGGCACTGGCCGTTAAAAGTCCCATTGGCTAAGGCAGGCTAGTTCCTACCATGTCTGGCTCCTAGGTGGGTGGGCCAGGGGGCTCTGCACGCTGCCCCCACCCTGAGCACTGGCTCCACACTCCCACTGGCTGGGAACCAGCCAATGGGAGTTGCAGGGGGCTGTGCCTGCGGGCGAGAGCTGTGTGGAGCTGCTTGTGTACCTCTGCCTAGGAGCTGGACTAGCTGCTGGCCACTTCCAGGGCGCAATGCAGTCCGCGGTGCCAGGACAGGCAGGAAGCCTGCCTTAGCACTCCCGCTGCACTGCTGACCGGGACCTGCCAGAGATAAGCCCATGCCTCAACCCCATGCCCCAATCCCCTGCCCCAGCCCCCTTCCTGCACCCCAAACCCTACCCCAGAGCCCTGACCCCCTCCCACACAACAGCCCCCCTTCCCTGAGCCCCCCCAAACCTGGAGCCCCCTCCTGCATCCCAAACCCCTCATTCCCAGCCCCACCCTACAGCCCTCAGCCCTGCACCCAACCCTCTGTCCCAGCCCTGAGCCCCTCCCACACCCCAAACCCCTCATCCCCAGCTCCGCTGGGTCATGGGCATCAGCAATTTTCTTCAACTGGGTCACCAGAAAAAAAGTTTGAAAACCACTGATCTAGACCAATGGTTTTCAAACATTTTGTATTGGTGACCCCTTTCACACAGCAAGCCTCATGTAACTAAATTGCGACCCCCCATTTGAGAACCCCCTGATCTAGACCATCCCTGACAGGTGTTTGTCTAACCTGCTTTTAAGAATCACCAATGATAGAGATTCCACAACCTCCCTAGGCAATTTATTCCAGTGCTTAATCACCCTGATGGTTAGGAAGTTTTTCCTAATGTCCAACCTAAACCACCCTTGTCCTATCCTCAGAGGATAATTTTTCTCCCTCCTTGTGACAAATTTCTATATACTTGAAAACTGTTCTCATGTCTCCTTCTCAGTCTTCTCTTCTCCAGCTGAAACAAACCCAATTTTTTCAATCTTCCCTCCTAGGTGATGCTTTTTAGACCTTCAATCACTGTTACTTTTCTCTGGACTTTCTCCAATTTGTCCACATCTTTCCTGAAGTGTGGGTGCCCAGAAAAGGTCACAATACTCCAGCTGAGGCCTAATCAGCTCACAGCAGAGCAGGAGATTTACTTCCTGTGTCTGAAAATAGCTAAATAGTAAAATCTGAGTGAATTTCAGATTATTTGATAAATAGAGATAAAAGAGCCAACGTGCAAGGATTCCTATCAATAGCCAAGAATTTGAGAAATGGGCAAAATCTGAGCAGATTTTATGCTAATATTTTCTAATTAGGGGAAAATCTCAGGACATATTAAATTAGGAATAGAGAAGCAGAGAGAAAACAGGGCCAAATGTAAGGATAGGTGCTATCAATCTCTGAGAAGTGGAAAGCAAAGAGGGCAAAAACTAAATATTAGTTAACAGCTGAGAAAAACAGCAAGAGCTGATATTAAATAAGTGAGAAACGTGGGGAAATCTGCAAGGACTGTATATGAAAGTTCAATTAATAAATGGAGAGTAAGAATTCCCCCCCTCCCCCCCACCAGTCTACATGGGCAGCAAGGAGCCATTGGGGAGGGCAAGTTGAGGGGATATGGAGGGGGAAAACTCCCAAGCAGTGGGGGCAGGGGTGTGCAGGTGACTTAGGGCAGCTGCACAGGGCAGTTGAGGGGAGCAGCAGCCAGGAGTGGGTAACCTGGGGCTGGGAAGTCTCCATTTGCAGCCATTTCTCCGTCCTGGGCCGTCCCAGGCCTTGTTGCTGGCAGAGAACCGGCTCTGCAAGCTGCCCCCACTAGCCCCCTTCCCATCTGGGGAATGACTCAGTTTCCCACCTAACAAAGGACAATTTGCAGCAGGTCAAAGGGGTGGGAAAATATCCCACATCTCAGGAGATTTTAAATGGACACGGGAGCCTATAAGAGAAAATGGGGTAAAATCTGAGGCAGAGACTAGAGACAGGGTCAGTGTTCAGAAAGGGGAGACACCTGCCTGGATTTTACACCCGTCAGTGACAAGCAGGGAGATTTGTATCCCTGTTGGAGAGACACGTGGCCAAATCAAAGGGGGATTCATTAGCCCCCCTCCGCCTATCACTAGCCCGGCCGCCCCGGGGGCTCCTGGCTGCAGGGATGGTCCAACCCCCATCTCCAGCACGTCCCGCCTGACGACCCCCGGGCCCCACCCGCGCCCGCAGAGCCTGACCAAGCCTGCTCCAGCCCGGGCGCGTCCCCAGGGGCTGCGAGACCTGCAGCGCGCGGCCCCTTTGTGCAGCGCCGACCCCCAGCTCGCGCCGGCACCTGATCCCTGCGGCTCCGGGCGGGGGCTGCAGAGCCCGGGGCCTGGTCCAGCCCGAGAAAGTCCCGCCGGCCGGGGCGCAGGCTCAGCTGGGGAAGGAGCCGCTGCTCCGCCCCGCTCCCAGCTCCGCCCCCGGAGCCACTGCCCTGTGTCTCTGATCCTTGTTTTTCGGACTTCCTCCTCCTGCCCCCCCGCACGCTCCGGCCCCTACCTGGGCTGCAGCTGCCGCACTCCCTGGGACAGGGACTTTCACAGCCCCCTCCCTGTTCCTGCTCCTGCGTCCCGTGTCCCAGAGCCCTGCACGGCCTGGCTCGCACCCAGGCTCTCGCTCCTGTTAGCACTTGCAGAGGCCGATCCAGCTAGAGGAGCATGAACGCCCCTGGGAACAGGAAAGTGGCAAGTCTCCTGGGTGGGGTGTTACAGAGGGAAAAAGGAGCGAGAGACTGACCGGGCATACGGAGAAATAACTGGGGAAAGCAGCGCCCGGCTGCTTTCTGCTGCATCAGCCCTGAGTAGATTGCTCCTGAGCTCTGGGTAAATATCCCACCATGTCCAGGGTCTCCCAGCCTCCACCCCCTCTACCGTCTCCCAAGGGAATGCACGTAAGTGTCCGCTTCCTGCTAGGCGTGAAGAAGGCGGAGGTATCATCACCCTACTGTCACTTGAGTAAAACAGGTTTCAGAGTAGCAGCCCGTGTTAGTCTGTATCTGCAAAATGGTGCATAGAATGGTACATAAAGCAAGAACATGTACATGAAACATACATGCTTTCTGTATGTATATATAGCTTCTTACTATATGTGCCATTCTATGAATCTGATGAAGTGAGCTGTAGCCCACGAAAGCTTATGTTCAAATACATTTGTTAGTCTCTAAGGTGCCACAAGTACTCCTGTTCTTTTCCAGGAAGACAGCAATCCTTGGGAACGTGCATCTGTATCTCATGGGCTGCAGTGTCCCCATGCTTGCTCCAGGAGGTGTTTGTGCTCTTTTCCTGCTTGAAGGGCACTGAACTGGGAAGCAAAAGGCTTGTGTCCATTCTTGTTGCTGCGCATCCCTTAAATTAGAACAATAAAGCAATGAAGAAAAGGGAGATGAACTAAAAGGGGGAAATAAAAGGACACTGTTAATAGTCTTTGGTAAGGAGAAGATTGGAGATTGAACCAGACAAGGCTTCAAAGTGACGATTATAATAAAATAGAAACACCTAGGTGTGTTGAGATCCCATCGAAATTTGCACACGACTCAAAGTTGAGTGTAACCATTACACACTGATATTGTTATTGGCCTCTCCTCAGCACACCTAGGCTGCTCTGAACTGAGTTGGGATAACCAGTTCCAGCGAGATAAGAGTCTCCATTGTGCCCCATGCTGCAGAAACCGCCATCAAAATGAAGGCCACTGTAAAACACTAACTGAGACTAGGGCCTTCTTTGTGCCAGGCACTATACGGACCCTAAGCGACACTGGGGACCCCATTGTGCGAGGAACAGACGGATCTGCTGTTTACACTACCTGCCATCTCTGAGCAAAATCCTGCTTCTTTCTCCCACTGGGAGTTGAACAAGCATCATCTGGGTGAAAACCAGAAATCCTGACATCTAGACAGAACTGCTGTTGTCCCTGCCTAATGCCATGTCTACCGTGTAAAGTTGACTTAAGTTATGTCAATGATCATAAGTCATTTTAATAACCTCAGTGGAGCACATCCACACAACTCTCCTTGTGTCAGCTAAGTGTGTCCACAGTCAGAGCGGCAAAGAGAGTGTTGCATTGTGGGTAGCTATCCCTCAGTGCAACTCGTCAGTCACTGTTTGCTGCTGGAAGCTCTGTAATGGATCGCAGTGCATCATGGGGACATATTGCCTGTCCCACGATGCAGTTCTTTCTGTCCCATCATTCCATGGGCTTCCTACTTTGTTCCGTGCCATTTTTCAACAGTGCTTGCAAACCGTGCACCCTCCCTCTCTGCCTGGCAGCACAGATGAGCTGCTGACTATTCTGGTAGCGAGCACTTTGAACACAATGCGGCTGGTCCTGCAGTATTTCATGAGCTGTTAAACAGAGAGTGAATCGGTGATGCCTGCCTTGCTGTTTGCCATGGAAACAAATAATTGAAGATTGCTGCTGGCATTCCCGGAATAGCTTGCCAAGGTGGACCGTCGGTACTGAGCTTAGGAATCAAGCACTGAGTGGTGGGATCACAGCATGATGCATGTATGGCAGGGCCGCCCAGAGGATTCAGGGGGCCTGGGGTCTTTGGCAAGAAGGGGCTCCTGCTTCGGCGATAATTCGGTGGCGGAGGGTCCTTCCACTCCGGGACCCGCCGCCAAAGTGCCCCGAAGTCCCAGCACTTCAGCAGCAGGTCTCGCTTCAGTGGGAATTTGGCAGCAGGGGGTCCTTCCGCTCCAGGGTGGAAGGACCCCCTGTCACCAAATTCCCACCGAAGACGTGAAGTGGAAGAAGCTCCGGGGGCCCTGGCCCCGCGAGAGTTTTCCGGGGCCCCCAAAGCGAGTGAAGGACCCTGCTCCAGGGGCCCCAAAAACTCTCGTAAGGGCCACTTGCCACCCCCGGGCAGCCCTGATGTATGGGACGATGAACAGTAGCTGCAGAACTTTCAGATGTGCCAAGCCAACTTCCTGGAACTGTGTATGGAATTTTCCCCAGCACTGCAGAACAAGGACACCAGAGAGTTAGCAACATGGCCTTTATAAAATGTCTTGCTGAGAGGGGAAGGGGAGAGAGAATAGGCATTTTCTCTCTATTTATGTCCTCTCCATTTTCTGTTCCTTTTTCTCTTCCAGGATCATTCCTTCCATTTCAGATTGTCCAGTGACCCCATCTCCACTTAGGAGCAGAAGGATCCCATCAACTCATGATGCAACTCAGCAGCAAATAAGGGATGTTTCCCATTGCCCAGGAGACCCCAGCCTGGGATTAAAGGCATCTCTGGATTTTTCCTCTCTCCCTTCCTGGTAATCAAGTTCATGTGTTTACCAACAGTTAAAGAAGCCTCCCTCACACCTTTCCTTTATGTCTGAATTAATCTCTCATTCTTGAGTATCTAGCAAAAGAATCCAATATCATTTTAGTTCCCAGGGAGTGGAGTTAATTCAGTTCTCGGCCTGCATCCTTTTCAGCCACATTCCTGAGGGCATTGCCCCACCCCGTGGGCATTTCATTTCCCTCCTCAATTTCACACACAGACCCAATTTCCTTTACATGAGCAGCACAATCTTTTTCTGTCTCTTCTCTGAGCCGGGGCGTTCAATTCCATCGAAACCTTCTCTCCTGCAACAGAGATGTGTGATTAAACAGAGGGGACGTGAACACCTTCATCTCTGACTGTGAGATGTTCCCTCTCCTCTTTCTTTCTGTGGCTGGGGTTATTTCTTGGAGTGCCAGGGATGGAATGAAAGGCTGAGTTCCCTCCAGGGTGAGGAAAGAAAAGAGCCACCAAGCTCAGGTTTCCAGGGAAATCTTGACCCCTTCTATTGGAATCCCTGAGCTGCAGGAGAGATGAATGAGAAAAGACTTGTCTCAATTGTCAGGATGGGGAATGAACAACTCTCTACAGCCATGTCATTAACCACAAACACACTCAAATTATGCTGCAGAGAGAAGGGAAATTAGCAGGGAATGTTGTGATTCAGCCTTGGCCACACACACAACTGCACAGCAGTGAGTGTGTTGGGGAAACTGGTCTGAGCAAACAATTGGAAATGATCATTCAGTGAAATGCCTGTTTGATGAGAACACCGCTGCAGTGCAGTGAGACAACTGTGCTGTCTAGTATAGACATGGCCATAGTCTTGTACAATACCACAGAGAGTCTTTTTAGTAACCCAAACCTCTCCCCACCACCCCAACTATGGCCAGCTGGTGGGCTGACCAGCTGTCTGGTTTTCAGCCAGAACACCCAGTTGAAAAGGGACCCTGGTGGCTCTTGTCAGCATTGCCGACTGGGATGTTAAAAGTCCAGTTGGCGGTGCTGCGGCACTGAGGCAGGCTAGTCCCTACCTGTCCTGGCACCGCATTGCGCCCCGGAAGTGGCCAGCAGGTCTAGCTCCTAGGTGCGGGGTGGGGGGCGCACGGGGCTCCACATGCTGCACCAGCCAATGGGAGGTGGGGTGGGGCAGTGCCTGCGGGTGAAAGCAGCCTACTTTAGCCTCTCTGCTGTGCCACTGACTGGAGTAAGCCCATGCGCCAACCCCTTGCCCCAGCCCTGGGCTCCCCCAAGCCTGGAACACCCTCTTGCACCTCAATGCCCTCATCCCTGGGCCCACCTCAGAGCTCTCGTCCCCCCTGCACCCCAACTCCCTGCCCAGAGCCCCCTCCCACACCCTGAACCCCTCACCCCCAGCTCCACCCCAGAGCCCTCACCCCCTCCCACACTCCAACCCTTTGCCTCAGCCCACAGCCCCCTCCTGCACTCTGAATCCCTCAGCCCCACCCCGCAGCCTGGAGCCCCCTCCTGTAACCTGAATCCCTCATTTCTGCCCCACCCTGGAGCCTGCACCCCTAGTTAGAGCTCTCGCCCCCTCCCACACCCCAACCCCCTGCCTTAGCCCAATGAAAGTGAGTGAGGGTGGGGAAGAGCGAGTCACCAAGGGAGGGGGAATGTAGTGAGTGGAGATGGGGCCTCATGGAAGGGGTGGGGCCTCGTGGAAGGGATAGGGATAGGGTGTTTGGGTTTGTGCAACTAGAAAGTTGGCAACCCTACCAGCTGGGAAAAGATTACAGGCAGCAGAGACCTTAAAAACAATTAAATAACGATAAACCCATCAGACTAAGTGACCAAGTAGTTACAGCAACAGTTTGCTAATTTTTCCTCATCCTTGTGGGCCACTTTTATTCTCCCCCCATCTTTCTTAAACAACCATTTCCCTCCTTCAGTTCAGGGTCAGTCCCACATTCATTGCTTCCATACACACAACAATTCATACACATACGGTGCAAGAAAATGCTCATTAAGGAATCAGAGGCACCTGCTGGATCCCTGCCCCGCTGCTTTACAGAATCCGGTGGGGGTTGGCCGGGAGTCAAGGGCTGGATCATTTAAACTACAGTGGCAGGCATGAATAGTAAAGTTGCTGAAAGCAAAGGAGTTAAAAAGTTGGTGGGTCAATGTCCCAGCCTTGTTATAACTCCAGAACTTGATCAGATTGAACTGCAGCCATTTTGTGTGTCCAGCCATTGTGAGCTGAAAACCAAACCCCACATAGCTAGGAATGATTGTTAGGACTCTGAGAGGCAGCAAGGCCAAGCGGCTGCATGATCACAGTTTTGCTCTCAGAATAGAAAGATGGGATAGAAAAGTTAACAGACCATGAGAACGGAAGGGAGTAAGTGGGTAGCGACCTAGTTGTTAAGAGCCCCTGACAGACACATTTTATTGTTGTTATGAATAGTAATATTAGAAACGCTTTGGTGATCAGAAACCATGAGCAATTTGTTGAAGTTAGAGTTGCTGACCCAGTAGTAGCTTGCTTGCTAGCATATATATACCTGCCCCTGGAAATTTCCACTACCTGCGTCTGACGAAGTGGGTATTCACCCACGAAAGCTCACGCTCCAAAACGTCTGTTAGTCTATAAGGTGCCACAGGATTCTCTGCTGCTTTTACACATCCAGACTAACACAGCTACCCCTCTGATACTTGACCCAGTAGTGGTTACTGTGGAATATGTGTTTGGTAAGCGTTAGCTACAAAAGATGAAGTAAATTAAACACCTCGGAGCAGTCCAAGGGAGCTTTTCTTTGGGCAAGGAGAGGACATCTAAACTCTCCATCAGCTAAACAGATGGAAGCCCCCCAGTAGCCCAGCTAGGGATCACGCCAAACCATCTCAGACTTTGAGTAACTATGTCTGAGATGCTCTGAACCTGGTGTGTGTGTGTGTACGCACGCTTGAGACCTAATAAAAGTCCTTTTAGGTGAAAGCACTCTGGTTTGTATCAATCATTCACCAGATAGCAAGAGCTGTGTCCCCACTGGTTTATTCCTGGCAACACCTGGAGAGAAACACCTGAACCAGTTCAGTTATCCCTGCTTTGGGTTCTAAAACCCTGGATGACATTGTCACAGGCCACCCAGTCACTCTGTGAAAGATACCAAATGGCCTTGTTACTCTATGAAAGGTACAAATGGCCCCTTCTGGCTCAAAGAACTTGGGAGTGGCTGTTTAATTCAGGGCCGGCTCCAGTGTTTTTGCCGCCCCAAGAGGCGGGAAAAAAAAGCCGCAATCGGCGGCAGCTCTACTGCTGCCACTTCCTTCTTTGGGGGCAATTCGGTGGCAGGTCCTTCCTTCCGAGAGGGACTGAGGGACCCACCGCCGAATTGCTGCCAAAGAGCCGGTCCCCTTGGCTGCCCCAAGCACCTGCTTGCTGAGATGGTGCCTGGAGCCAGTTCTGGTTTAGTTCACTCACTGAGGTTTGATTCCTGTTTTGTGCATTGTGTTTGAGAATGAAAATCATAAACTCCCCTTGGCATCATGAATCCATCCGCACGTTATTGCCCCTGCCCCAATGCAGACAGACTAACAGAGAAACGCTGTTGATTCAAGGGTAAGACTCCCCAGTGCTTGGCCAAGCAGGCAATCTCCTCTCTTGAAACATTGTCACTTGTTAAACTTTTTGCTAAGTGGTTACAGTGCTGCTATTTTAAGTGTAAGGTTGTGAGTTGAAAATTGCTAGACCCTTAGACTAGCTGTAGCTCAGGGGGTTGAAGCAGTGGTCTTGGACTGCCTGGGTCACTATCTCGAATCTTGCCGGGCCCTAGGTAGCTGTCTCAGATTTGGAATCTCCTCACTGCTGGCTTGTCACTCATTCCTTGATAGCTCATCTCTCCTCAGCATTAACCTCCCTCTACCAAAGGGACCTGGGTAGGGGCTCCATAGCTCAGGGGGCTAGAGCAGTGGTCTTGGATTATAGACGTTCTGCAGACAGAACAGTCAGCTGGACTCCAGCATGCTAGGTCCTGCACAAACCAGAGCAGAGCTGGTCCCTGCCCCTGTGAACCTCCTGCACAGACCAGTCACCCAGACCCCGGCTGCGCTAGGTGCTGCACACACCAGAACAGAGCCTATCCCTGCCCCTGTGTGACAAAGTTGGGGATTTTTGTAGTGTTTTACATTGTGTGTGTGCGTGCCTCAGTTTCCCCATGTGCTGCATGTTTAATGAGGTGGTGGGAGAGGATTTGTTGTTGCAGAGGACCAGGTGTGACCTCACCTAGCAGCAGGGACCCCCGGACAACAGCCTGGAGATGGGGGACCCTAACAGCTGATGACCTGATGACTAAGAGGCCCAGCCCAGCTTGGCAGTCAGCCAGTTCTGACCATTGGGAGGACAATGGGCTGCGGAGAGAGGACCCTGGTGACCTGACCAACCAGTTCCAGCCAGAGGAGAGAGGGCCCCAGCGACCTGTTTACCTGGGATGGAAGACATAGGACAGGGGAGGAGCGGTTGAGACTGGTGATATAGGATGGCTGGAAGGAGGGGGCCGCTGGACTAGGGAGAGGAGCAGCCAGAGCCTTCCTGGAAGCAGAAGAGACCTAAATGTACTGTGCTCAGGGGTTGCTAGGCCTGAGAGCCTGGAGAGTTTTCTGTGCTGTGTTCAGATGCTCAATAAACCCTTCCGTTTTGCACTGGCTGAGAGTCACTCCGGTCTAGAGAACAGGGTGGCACTATTCCATCTGGGAGTGGAAGTCTCGAGGGTCCAGAGTGATTGGACTTGTGAGGGGGCCCACAGCGAGAGACAGGCGTGCTAAGGCTCAGAGAGGTGCAGTTCCAGGAGGCAGAGGGGTTTAACCCCACGAGAGAGTGGACCCCTGAGAAGGGCTGTCGCTCTGAAGGGAGTTCCTCCCAGGGACCGTACAGGGTGGGGAGAGAGCACGAGTCCTGTGAGTCTGTGACACCCTGTCACCCACCTGCACAGACCAGTTACCTGGACACCTGAGCACTAGGTGATGCACAAAACAGAACAGAGCTGGTCCCTGCCCCTGGGAAGCAGGACCGGCTTTAGGCACCAGCAAAGCAAGCACATGCTTGGGGTGGCACGTTTCCAGGGGTGGCATTCTGGACATCCTTTTTTTTTTCAGAAAAATCCACCAATGTACGAAAAAAAGTACATGAAGATCAAAAAAATCTCCAGTAGCGTGATAGGAGCATGACGTGAAAAATATCGTGTCACATCATAACACAGTCACCCCTAATGTGAACGTGCCTAAATGTGCAAATGTCATTGATTAATTAAATCAGGAATCACGATTACTTGTGTGTACAGTGCCACCCTATCGGCGCCATTCGCGCCAATTTCCGTGTCGCGTTGGTGCCAGTGGTTATAGGGCTAAAATGCCGGGACAAAAACGAAAATGACCTTCTGGTTTTTTTTTTATTTTATTTTAAACAGTCAAAACAAAACAAAATAATAGTAATAAAAAATTGCAAAGTGCAAACGTGTGTAAAAGCTAAAAAAAGGGGTGGGGGAGGTTGGCCAAACATTTTTTGCTTGGGGTGATAAAAAACCTAGAGCTGGCCCTGGTGGGAACTCCCTGGACAGACCAGTCACCTGGAACCCCGAGTGCTAGGTGCTGCACAAACCAGAGCAGAGCCGGTCCCTGCCCCTGGGAACCCCCTGGACAGACCAGTCACCCAGACCCCTGCTGTGCTAGGCGCTGCACAAACCAGAGCCTGTCCCTGCCCAGACCAGTCACTCGGAGCCCCGAACGAGCGCTGGGTGCTGCACAAACCAGAGCAGAACCGGTCCTTGTCCCCAGATCTCACCCTGTTCTGGACGAGACGCAGGACAGAGGCCGCCCCGCCCTGGCCACTGGAGCCTCGGGGCTCCGGAGCCGCGGTCCCAGCTGGATCCGCGAGAGAACTACAGCTCCCAGCGTGCACCGGGGCGCGCCCGTTCCCTGTCCCACCTGTGCAGCTGCCCGAACCTGCTCCCAGCGCAGCGCGGCCGGAGGGAGCTCGGAGCGCGCAGGCAGCGCGCAGGCAGCGCCCAGCGCCAGGTCAGTGCCAGCCCCGCGCGCTCCGGACCAGCCGGGGGGTCGCGCAACCCCAGCACCTGCGCCCGCTGTGCGGGGGGACTGGCCCGTGCCAGGGGCGGCTTTCGGGCTGGGGTCTGTCGCCTGCCCGGGGCCCCCAGCCGCTGGGGGCGGGGGGAGAGCGGAGGGGGCGCCCGCCCGCCCGGCGTGGTATGGTGGGAAATGCTCCAGCTGCGGGGCGGGAAAGGGGCGCTGCCCCTCGCCCCGGGGTACGATTCGGGGGGGTTGCTGGGGGGCGCTGAGACCCTCCTAGCGCGCGCTGCGCCGGCCGCCCTGACACGTGTCTGAGCTTGTCCGGGGCACGGGATGTGGGACCGGTCGGGCTGGGCTTTGCTGCAGGGGGAGGAGAGCTGGGCACAGCTGGTGGGAGGATTGTGGCTGGGGGGGTCTGGTCATTGGTGTTACCCAGGCTGGCCTTGTGCTTCCCTCTGGTGCTGCTGTCTCTTGGCCAGGGTTAAGCCATCCCCAGGGTCAGCTGACTGCAGCACGATGCCAGGCCCGGTGGGGGGGATACAGCATGGTGCTGATCTGGTCTAGCTCAGGGTTTGCTCCCAGCTGGCATTTGGCGTTGGACTGGTTGAGAAACCCTGCGCGCTGGGACCCTAACCCTTGCTCCAACCATGCCCAGGCAGGCCCCAGAGGAGCTGGGGAGGGGTGCTGCCAGCCCCAGGAAATGCCTTGGCTTTGTCTCAGTAGGTCCAGCCTCTGTGGACACAGACTGGCCATGCATCCTCTGGTTGGGACTCCGCTGAGCTTCCCAGCCCCACTTCCCCTGTACCATGTGCGTTGTGGGTGGGGATGTGAAACAGCACCAACCTCAGGACTGATTCTGGCCCCGTTCATCCCAGTGTAACTTAACTCCCCATTTACCCTGGGAACCAGGCCCGGAGCAGCCTCAGGGACCCCCTGGGCTTGTGCAGGCTCCAGCCCAGCCTGCGCATGAGTCACTGGGATTCACCTCCAGTCTGGAGAGAGCAGCCTGATAAGTGCACATACCAGCCAGCCATAAAAGGCTGCTAGTGGCTGGCTGCATTCTGGCCTCTCGCATTCTTATCATTAGCTGATACTGGCTTGTCAGTGCCCCATGCCAGGGGCTCTGGGAGCTGCTGTGTGGCATGCCAGCAGACTGCCTGCAGAGAATGGCATTTGCTATCAGCCCCAAAGGCACTGCTGGGCTGGTGAAATTTAACAGCATCCCTGGGCTGGCTGCGGTTGGGCCTTCCTACTGCCCCGGCCCTTGGTTCAGACTCCTGCAATCTGGGGGCATGTGCTGCTCCTGGCTCTATGGTTCGTTCCCTGGGTGTCCCTGCTCTGCCAGGCTGTGGGAGCTTGGTGGGCCCATGCTCTGCCCACGTGCAGCATGGGGGCAGGCAATTGCTCATTTGAATGACTGGGCTGAATCTGCTGAGAAAGAGCTGGAGACAGCCACGTGGAGAGGTGTGAGCAGCTCTAGCGGAGTGTTGACTCTGGACCCTAATGCTGACGGATGGTCATTAGCTCTCTGGCTGCTCATCATGTTAGCAGAAGCTTGGGCAATGTGTTTTCCAGCGCTGTGCCCAGCGACAGATTTGGATTGTGAAAACAAATGTATTTCTGTGAGCAGGCAAGCAGATGGGCACCCCCTATGTAATGGGTCGTTCTCTGTGCTCTCGGCTTCCCCAGGCACCTCCCACTGCAGTCCTGGCTGCTGCTGGTTCCACAGCTCTAGGAAACATTGCTTGATGCCTAGATATAGTGGTGATGGGGGGATTGGGATGGAGTGAAGATGGGCTGAATGTGTGGTGTCCTGTGCCAGGATAGGTGGTGCTGTGCAATCTGTTTTTGTGGTGTTGCTACCTCCAGCTGAGTGGCCCGACACATCTGGATCCCCTGGCAGGTCCTTTGCCAAGGAACCGGGGGTGAGTGAGGAAGGCACATTTGGCTTTCACTTGTAGAAGGTACAGGTTCTTCCAGGCCTTGGAGCACGGAGGCGGGAGATCAGAGCTGGATGGGGGGCTGCAGTGCAGGGCAGGGAAAGGCCTCCAGCCAAGGGGACTTGGTGCCCTGTGGGGCATGTACCCCTGTGCAGAGTGGACATGAAGTGCTCCAGATCAGGGCTCTCAGTGAGGGAGAATCAGGCCCAGAGCCTGTGTGGGATAGGACGGGACATGGGGAGACTGGGCAGCATCCCAAAGTAGCCAGAGCGGCGGGGCTAGATATCCCAAAAGGGACACCGGGTTTCCACCCACCTCTCCCCTTATCAGCACTGTGGGGATGGTCTGTGGCCTGTCCCCTCAGATCTCCTCCCTGCCAGAATGGTAGGGGGCATCTCTCCCCCTGTTCCATAGAGGGCGGCAAGGGAGACTGGCTCCCACTCGCCTCTAGGGTGACCAGATGTTAAAGGGAAAATATCAGGACCGCTGCAGGGGGGGAGGTTTTTTTTTTTTTTTTTACACTCACCCGTCCGGGAGTTTGGCGGCAATTCGGCGGAGAGCCCTTCAGTTGCGGACGGTCTTCGGCAGTATTTCGGCAGGGGGTAATAAACCTTGCCGCCAAAGACAGAAGCACCCGCTGCCGAAATACTGCCGAAGACCGTCCGCAACTGAAGGACTCTCCGCCAAAGACCAAGAAACAAAATATTGGGTCAAATGGTGTCCCAACCGTACTCTGGTTGGGACGTGAGACAAACTCCTCAAAGTTGGGACAGTCCCAATTTTATCGGGACGTCTGGTCACCTTACTCGCCTCCCCCACCCCGTGTCTGACTTTCTGCCCCAACGCTGTTTCTCGGCTCCAACAGCTCCTCTTGGGTGGGGTTGGATTGCATTTCTCTTTCTGAGGTGCTGCTGGGAGGTTTGAGCACAGACTGGCCCTGAATCCAGAGCCCTCAGCTCGTGGTACAAAGCTGCTGGGGGGGGCTGGGATTGCAGGGACCGGGAAACCTACTGCTGGGATGCGCTGGGCTGTACTGATTGTTCACAGTGGGCCTCTGTTCCCAGATTTGCCGGGTAAATATCGGCAAGGAGCTCGTGCTGCAGAAAGTGGCTTGTCTCCACTCCCCAAGGGGCCCTGCCAGCCAGGCTGGGATTGAACAGCCAGCCCGAGCCCAGCTGCTGCCAACCCCCGCTCTGGGTTCAGTGAAGTGGCTGCAGGCTAATTGCTCCCCCTGCTCAGAGGCTTGGGAGCAGGGACATCACACAGAGAGTGTGGGCAGACCAACTAGATGGCAGCACAGGGCAGGCACTGGCAGCTGAACCTCGTGGGGCCCAGCTCATTGAGTGAATGGTTCATCAGTGACCCCTTTGCAGAGCCACTGCTGCCAGGGAAAAGTGGGGGCCAAAAACTGCATGTTAAACACCCAGTTTGCACTGGTGCCAATTACTTCACATGGTGCTGGGCGCAGTAAATGGGCACTGTGCTTCAGGAAGTGGCACGTGGGGCTTAGTTGGGGGCGCTCTCCCCTTGTAGGCAGTGCTAACCCCAATGCCCCAGTACAATGCTAATGAGCATTGTGCTGCAGGCAGCTGGGCGGGGGCTCAGCAGTGGGTGCTGTGCTGCAGGCAGCCGGGCGGGGGCTCAGCAGTGGGTGCTGTGCTGCAGGCAGCCGGGCGGGGGCTCAGCAGTGGGTGCTGTGCTGCAGGCAGCCGGGCGGGGGCTCATCTGTGGGTGCTGTGCTGCAGGCAGCCGGGCGGGGGCTCAGCAGTGGGTGCTGTCTTCTTGCCGTCAGTGCTGACTCCAGTGTGGTGTCGGGGGTCGCTATGCCCAAAGAGATGCCATCTTTCAAAAAAGATGCTGGTTGCTAAAGATCCCAGGGACTTTTTGCAGGAGGGCAGCGTGTTAGTCACAGAGAGGGACCACGTTCCCACTGGCTGTTTGGCTAGTTCCCCTGACATCCCTGCTCTGCTAGGCTGTGGGGGCTTCGTCAGCCTGTGCTCCACCCACCGTACCGTGCAGCATGGATGATGGTTGTGGTGCCCATTGTGTATCTCTCGAGGCCCCGGTAGTTTGCTGTGGGAACCTTCCTCGCTTCCTGTCCCAAACTGCACTCAGTGTTGCTTGTGTGGCTGTTTAATGAACTGCCCTGTTCCGCCTGGCTGCACCTCAGCAGTGGGAGAAATGATTCCTATGTGCACCCCCTGGGCCTGGTTCTCCAGGACCGGGTCCTCTGGCTGCCGTTTACACCTGGCCTCATGCTCCCCACTGTGGGTGCCGGGTAGGGGCAGGGCAGGTCCAAGGTGTGAGTGCGGCCCTTAGGTGTTTGTGTCAGGCAGGGGAGTGAGGCGCCTGGGCTGGGCAGCAGGATATGCTTTATGAGAGTCACTCCCAGACGCCGGGCACTGCCGCAGAGCCTGCCCTGCTATTAAGGGCTTTGCTGCATTGGCTCAGCCTGACTGGAAGTGGCTGTTTGATCTTTTGGCCGGCTCCCAGCACTGACTGCAGCTAGATGGTGCTTGTACAGATGCAGAGCCACGCCTGCCTGGCAGCACGAGTACACGCCATTCGCATGAGGCAATCATTGTTCCTTCTCCCTCTCTGGCTCCACCTCCTGCTGGGGGGTCTCCTTCCTGTTTGCCTGCTCCCCCAGCTCTGTGGCAGAGCCTGCGAGGACTCCTCCATGCAGAATGGCAGCTCCTGCCTCTGCACGGCTTCCTTGGCAGACCCTGAGCTCTGTCAGCTTCGTTCTGCACCAGGCGTGCTCCCATGGGAAAGTGCCTGGAGGGTACCAACTGCCCCACCCCAAACAGAGAGCGTCTGCTTTGATCTGGCCCCTGCACAGGGGCCTTGCTGGCTCAGGGGACAGGGAATGGAGCACGGAGCCTTTCCCCTCTAGGGGGCGATAGCACCAGTCTGGCCTCAGGGCAGTGAGACGGGCTGGTTTCGGGGGCCAGGGAATGGGACACGATGGGCTGGCTCAGGGGGCAGGGAATGGGACTTGAGGCCTTTCCCCTCTAGAGCACCAGCCCATGTTGCTTGCAAGTGATTGCACCGTCTCCCCTCTCTGCTGCTCAGTGGCTGAGGTGAAGGGGGTTTGATGAGGCCCAGCCCTTAGGGTAGGGTCCCATCGCCAACCTTGCTGTGCCCAGTGACCCCTTCCATATAACCTCAGCAGAGAGGCTCGGGGCTGAATGGGCCATGGTCAGCCAGTCCCACTTGATCCCTAGGGAGTGGGGATCCCGCCTGGGCTGGAACCTTGTGTCTGTCGGGCTGGGAGTGCAGCTCCCGCGGGACAGGACCAGCTTGGCACATCACGTCCTCCCCGGCTCATCCCTCCCAGCACCTTCCTGGTGCTTCACAGTCTTCCCCCTGCCCCCCCAGTTTATTTCTGTGGCCTTCAGGGGCACTCACTGAACCTTGCCTGTGTCAGCACCAGCATTTCTTGCAGTGCCTACCCTAGAGGCCTCTTGGGCTGGGGGTTGCTGACTCCTGCTCCAGGTGTGTGAGGTGACTGCTGTCCCTGAGTAACTGGGTTCCTCTGCGGCTCAGCCATGCCCGGGTTTACATCCTCCCCTGACTAGGAGACTCTGAACTGCACTCTGCCCCAGAGACCCCAGGCACCACAGAAGAGGAGAGTGGCTCAGGGTCGTGTCCTGTGGGAGGGACTTGGGCTCCCAGAGTGATGTGCACTTTAATACAGCTAAAGGCAAGGCCCTGCATCTAGAAACCAAGGACAGTGCTCACGCTGGTGGGACGAGGAGCAGGGACTGAAAGGGACTTGGGGTTACAGTGGACATCGGCTGAGCCACCACTGGGGCAGTGTGGCTAAGAGGGCAAACGTGATCCCTGGGTGTGTGAACAAGGGATGCCGAGCAAGAGCAGGAAGGGGGGTCTCCTGGGTATATGACACTAGTGAGACCCTCACGGACCCTGTGCCCAGTTCAGGGGTCGTCAGAAAGGGGACCGATGAACTGGAGGGAGCTCAGAAAAGAGCCATGAGAGCCGTACAGGAGCTGGAAACCTGCATTAGAATTTCTTCAGTCTCTCTCCCTGCCCCAGAGAAGGGTCCGAGGTGGCTGGATCTGTCTGCAACACCCTGGGCAGGAGGGTTCTGGGAGCAGAGGGCTCTGCAGCCCAGCAGACAAAGGCAGAAGCTGAGGTAGATCCAGAGCAGCCAGAGGGTGTAGCCGTGAGGGGTGTTAACCAGCCACGGGAAGGCCCCCAATCTACTGGAGGGTTTAACTCCAGACTGGCTGTATCTCCTTGAACGCTTCGCTCCGGCTCCACCAGTCTGGATGGGCTGGGAGGCAAGGCCCTGAGGAACCACTGGGACCATCCAGTCTGACCTGTAAGACACAAGCCAGGGGATTAAATGGATGCAGAGGATCTAGGAATAATCAGAGGGGTTACACGTGGGACACATGAGGGCTAAGCAGGGAGAAGAACAAAGTCCTGACCGGGATAATTTAGTTGGGGATTGGTCCTGCTTTGAGCAGGGGGTTGGACTAGATGACCTCCTGAGGTCCCTTCCAACCCTGATCTTATTTGATTAGAGAAGGTCTGTGCGGAGCCCTGGGTTCCTCTGGGATGGGGTGTAGGGGGAGTGTCAGCTTGAGTCAGGTCTGGCTGCCATCAGGTCACAAGGTCAGATTTGCAAAACCTTTCCTGTGCTGCAGCTGTGACGCTGCTGTGAGGGGGCTGGACCTGGAGCTCCAGCCACCTGAGGCCCTGGTCACGGGGCCCCATCGCACCCTGGGGGGCATCTGCTGATGGGTAGCCCTCCATGAAGGGCAGTCTGTGCTCAGAGGCCCCCACCTGCCAGAATCTGGGGCTGAGGCCAGTGCCACTTTGCTTCTGGGTTGAGCCAGGGAAGGGGTGTAGTACAGTGAGAGGGACCCAGCCCCAGACTCCCGGGCCCTGCAGGGGAGGAGCACACTGACCCCCACAGACTCCCTGCCGAGCTGGCAGTAGCGGGTGGCAGCCTGGGTCCAGGGCAGTTTGGTCCATGATGGTGTCTCCTGATGGTGACATTCAGGGCTGGGGCCCTGCCCCTGGACCGACGAGGGCTAGTTTGCTGGGAGGTGTTGGGCAGGTCTGTCTGCCTGGTGCATCCTGCGGGCTGGGTGGCTCCAGCTGCGTGTTACCTGGCTCTCTGGAATTGGGTGTGGCTGGCTAGGGAGCAGGTTTCCCTAGTGGGCGGTGGAAGAGCGAATGTCTGGGACATGAACAGCGCTGCGTGTTACTCACCCGCCCGCCAGCGCCGCCTGGGAGCCAGGGCCATGCAGGGACCTGCATGCCAGCCATGCAAGGATGTGTGGGACATTCTGCCGGCTGGGGGGCATCAAAGTCACCGTTGCTGCAGCCGGCTCAGAGCTGGGCTGGCCTGAGGGATGGAGAGAGGTGGCACCTGGCTAGCGCTAGCTCGCTGGCCCTGGGGACGGTTACAGCTCACTGCCGGCTCACCCCTGGACTCACCGCTCCCTCAAGGCAGGTGTGGGAAGCCAGGAGATCAGTGCTGCGTGCAGAGCTGTGCTGGGGACAGTACCACAGCACCTCCTGCCAAAGCCCCCCTCGTTTACCCCTTCCCCTCCTCTACGCGGCCCCAACGGGTCAGCGTCAGGACTAGGCCCCAGAGGAGCCCTCCCAAGGCCCAGCCATGGGCAGCATATGAGCAGAAGCTTACAGGGTGTCTGGCAGGAGACGCACCCCACCCCCTTCACAGGCAGGCAGGTAGCTCCTGCCATCCCTCCCTGGAAAAGCCCCTTTGACCTGGCAGATCCAGTCAGACCCGCCAGAGAGTGAGGAGAAGCTGGGGATAGGGTAGCTCCATGGCTGCCAGTGGAAAGCTGAACCCTGTGCTGAGGGTCCTGGCTCCCCGGTCCTCAGGTGTCTGCTGCCAGCGCCGAGGTAGCCAACTGCATGGCCAGGCCCGTCTTCCATTCAGTTTGCATTTGCTCTGGGGAAAGTGACAACATCGGGGCTGCTTGCCGTAGTTCTGCAGGGGCTGGTGGCTGGCACCAGCCCTTCACCTGGGCCAGGAGGCTTGGACAGCTGCACACTCCCAAAAGGCGTCTCTTGGGTGCCCGCTGGTGTGCCTGCACCTATCGGGTTTGGTTCCCATAACTGCCTGGGACGCTCCCAAAAGGCGTCTCTTGTGGTGCCCACTGTGCCACTTGTTAGGCCGGGGGTGAGCAGGAGTTCAGAGCGGACAGATCCCACATGCAGCTCTCTCGCGAGCTATGGAGACAGCAGGAGTTGGAAGGAGGATTCCTGGTTTCAGTCCATGGCTCTGGGAGGGGAGTGGGGTTGGGTCTAGTGGGGAAAAAGCAAGGGGCTGGGAGCCAGGACTCCTGGGTTCTGTTCCCAGCTCTGGGAGAGGGGATGGGGTCTAGTGATCAGAGCGGAGAGGGGGCTGGGAGCCAAGACTCCTGGGTTCTGTTCAGAGCTGTGGGAGGGGGCTCCCCTCCGTTTTCCCAGCCAGCTCCAAACTGAAACTCCCTCCAGCTATCTCACTCAGCCTCTCCCCTGCCCCCTCCCCCAGCCTTTGTCCAGTTTCCCAGGCAGAGGTGTCACCTGGCCTCCACTCTCCTCCTGGGTTCTCATGTTACATGCTCAGGTATCCCCCCTCAAGGCAAGTCTCCCATCCCCAGTGCAGACAGTCCCAGCAAAACTCCCCCGCAACCTTCCCAGGCCAACACTCCTCACACAGCATTCACAGAACACATCAAGAACATTCAAGCTTCGTCACACTAGGCAGTTAGGAAGCTTTTCCTGAGATTTAATCTAAATCTGCTGTGCTGTAGTTTGAACCCACTGCCCCTTGTCCTGCTCTCGGTGGCAAGAGAGAACAACTTATCTCCATCTTTCTTATGGCAGCCTTTTCAAGTATTTGAAAACCACTATCATGTCCCCCCTTAATCTCCTCTTTTCCAGACTAAACATACGCCGTTCTTTCAGTGTTTGCTCATATGGCTTGCGTTCCATCCTCTTATCATCTTTGTCACTCCCCTCTGGAGCCTTTCCAGTTGGTGACCAAAACTGGACACACTATCTGCTGAGGTCTAGCCAATGCCAAGTAGAGCGGTACTGTCACCTCCCATGACTTGCAGGCTATGCTTCTGCTGATACAATCTAAAATTGCATTTGCTTTTTTGCAACAGCATCATATTGTTGACTCAGGTTGAGGTTGGGATCAACCACAACTCCCAGATCCTTCTCAGCCAAGCAAGTTATCCCCCATTCTGTATTTGTTCCCGCCTCCCCAAGTGTAGCACCTCACAATTAGTCTGTAAGGTGCCACAAGACTCTTTGCTGCTTTCACACCTCAGTTGTCTTTGTTGAATTTCATTTTGTTGTCTATACCCCAATTCTCCAATTTATCAAGATCCTTTTGGATTCTAGCTCTATCCTCCAAAGTGTTGGCAACTTCCCACCCCCAGCTTTGTGTCATCTGCAGATTTGATCAATGTGCTCTCTATATCTACATCCAGGTCATTAATAAACATGTTAAACAACATCATACCCAGAAGAGATCCTTGTGGAAACCCACTGGAGACCTCCCTCCAATCTGACATCATTCCATTTACAGTTACTCTTTGTTTGTGGTGGTTTAACCAGTTATGTATCACTCAATGGTTCCACTGAGTCCACATTTCTCCGCTTACTTATGAGACTGTCACGTGGGACTGTGTCAAAAGCCTGGCTAAAGTCCAGGTTATGATGTCCACTGCATTCCCCCCATCCACCAAACCAGCTACCCTGGCAAAGAAGGAAATCAAGCTGGTTTGACATGATTTGTTCTTAGTAAATCCAGGCTGGTTGCTAGTCTTCACCCCTTCAGCCTCCGGGTATTTGCAAATGGGATGTTTTATACATTGCTCTAGTAGATCCCAAGTATCAAGGTCAGGCTGAGTGGTCTGTAGTTCTCCGGCTCCTCCTTTCTCTGACTTTTAAAGATGGGCACCACATTGGCCCCTCTCCTGTCTTCTGGGACCTCTCCTGTCATCCATGAGTTTGTAAATATTATCGCCAGTGGCTCTGAGATTTTGTCAGCTAAATCCTTCAGCACCTTGGGGTGAATAGAATCATAGAATATCAGAGTTGGAAGGGACCTCAAGAGGTCATCTAGTCCAACCCCCTGCTCAAAGCAGGACCAATCCCCAACTAAATCATCCCAGCCAGGGCTTTGTCAAGCCTGACCGTAAAAACATCTAAGGAAGGAGATTTCACCACCTCCCTAGGTAACCCATTCCAGTGCTTCACCACCCTCCTAGTGAAAAAGTTTTTCCTAATGTCCAACCTAAACCTCCCCCACTGCCACTTGAGACCATTACTCCTTGTTCTGTCATCAGGTACCACTGAGAACAGTCTAAATCCATCCTCTTTGGAACCCCCGGCCTTGCTGATTTGAATTCATTCCGACTGGGCAGAAGATCTGACATGTTCTCTACTTATCCCGTCCACTTTATTGTCTGTGGTAACTTCGCTGGTCATCCGGTCACGTGTTTTTATTTGTGTGATGACTGAAGCAAAATAGGCTTTGAGCAGTTACTGGGTCGCCTTCTCCATTGAGCAGAGCCCCCATACCATCCCTGATTTTTCTTCTCTATCTGACGTATTTGTAGAACCCCTTGTTATTGTCTCTAACATCCCTGTCAGCTGTACCTCATTCCTTGCCTTGGCTTTCCTGATTTTGTCCCTACATACTCGCGCTGTTCCCGTGTACGCTCCTTGGTGACATGCCCCTCCTTCCATTTCCTGTAGGATTCTCAAGCACTGCCTGGCTGGCCAGCAGCTATGGGCCTGGAGCCTGTTTACCTGAAGGGCTGCGCTGATCCCTGGCACCCCATTTCCCTTCTGGCCATGGGGACCCCCGGTGCCCCTCACCTACTTAGAAAGTTTATGGAAAAATGGTTAAGTACAGAATCGGGGTTGGAGGGATGTGCTTTTCCCATGATCTGAACCCCTCTGGAGCTTC
This sequence comes from Chelonoidis abingdonii, assembly GCF_003597395.2. Classification (NCBI taxonomy): domain Eukaryota; kingdom Metazoa; phylum Chordata; order Testudines; family Testudinidae; genus Chelonoidis; species Chelonoidis abingdonii. The sequence goes on along the minus strand of NC_133779.1, from coordinate 6,710,370 downwards.
TCAGGGTCACACACACACGTCCAACAATTGCTTCCTGTTGAGAGCTTGTGAAGTCCCATGGAAGCTGCTGGAATCCCCGCTGAAGCTAGGAGTCAAGTGCATGCCAAGGGGCTTTCCTGGAGTGGGATCATACGGGAGTTTGCAAGTGCATTTGGGGGAGGGGGCTGCCCCCCAAGTGTGTTTGGGGCCAGGTCTCCCCAGCGTACTGGAGAGGAGTGCTGCCCATGGCTCGTTCCCTGGGTGCCTTGGCTGGGTTCTCTGAGGGGACTGGGGTGACATGGGTGCCTGACACTCCTGGGCTTGGCGCCCCCACTGTCCCCTTCTCCTGCAGAGTGTCACAGCTGAGCTGCAGCCCCCTAGGGGACATCTCCGTTCAGCTGCAAGCTGGCCTGGGAAGCTGGTAGGAAGAGACTGGGGCATCCTCCGTGGCTCTTCCTGTTTTCTCCTGTCCTGGGACCTTCATCCTAGAGCAGAGATGGGCAGGACCAGAGCCTGGAGAGCTGGGCCGCTGGAGCAGCGGCAGTGATACACAAGGGGGGACAGGAGTGACCTACAGGGCGATGCTGCTCCACCCCGGAAGCACCAGGTCAGGCTGCTTCAGCCCCACAGAGCCTCAACCCCCGTGTGCTGCAACGTCCCTATATCGATGTCTCCCAACCTGCCTCCTCCAGCCTGACGGCCGCATCACGGTAACGCTCAACGCCAGGCTGGGCCTGGGAGACGCTCAGCAAAACTGCTGGCCATTCAGCCATGCAAGTGTGCCCCAGCTTCTTGGGCTGTGTGTGTGTGTGTGTGTGTAGGTAGGGTATATATACCTCTGCATGTGCTCAGTGTGTGTGTAGGGTGTACATACCTCTTTGTATGCATGGTGTGTGTGTAGGGTGTATGTGTAAGGTGTTGTAGCATGGCGGGGACTCACTGCCACGGCTCCTGACCTCCTGCTGGTCAGTCTGGGAATTAGTTCAGTCCAGCCTCAGAGCGCCTCCTGCTGGCCGGTATCTCCCTACCGGTACCTGCTTCCACATCTGTCTCCACCACTGTACTTCAGGCACTTCAGGCCCCACATCCCTCCCTGACCTCAGTGCCCTTTATCCTGGGGTGCTGCTCCACAGCAGCGCCCCCAGACTCTGGGTCTCCCCTCCCAGGGGACCCCCTCCCCCTATGCCCACCTTGCCTCAGTGGCTACTGCCAGTCGTCATCTAGCCCCTGTTTCTCTGGGGCACACTGCAGTCTGTAATGGCCACTCCTCATTGGCAAGGGGGTTGGACCTGCTGCCTTTCTAGCCCCAGCTGTCTCCCTGCAGCCCCAGTACCTCCTTAGGCCTTCCTGCCAGGCCTGAGCTCCCCAGCACTGCTCTGCCGAAGGTACTGTGTCTCTCCCAGGCAACTGGGTCCTTCCCACTCCAGGGCTGGAGTGAGACTGTCAGGGCTCCTTACTCACAGCCCTCTTAACAGGCCCTGTGGCCAGCTCCCCAGCCAGTCTCCCTCAGCTGCTCTCACTCCTTTTATTCCAGGAATGGGGTAACCACCTCTGTGTGTCTGTATGCACTGTGTGCATATGTAGGGTGTATGTATCTCTGCGCATCTGTATGCGTAGTGTATGTCCTCGCTCTGTGTGTGTGTGTAGGGTGTACATACCTCTTTGTATATGCGCTGTGTGTCTGTATGTGTTGTGTTCGTAAGTAGGGTGTACATTCCTCTGTGTCTGTATGCATTGAGTGTGTATGTAGGGTGTATGTACCTCTGTGTGTCTGTATGCATTGTGTGTAAGATGTATGTTCCACTGTATGTGTGTGTGGGGGGGGGTGTATGTACCTCTGTGTGTCTGTATATGTTGTGTTCGTGTGTAAGGTGTATATTCCTTTGTCTGTATGCACCGTGTGTGTATGTAGGATGGATGTACCTCTGTGTATCTGTATGCATTGTGTGCGTGTGTAGGGTGTACATTCCACTGTGTGTCTGTATGCATTGTGTGTAAGGTGTATATTCCACTGTGTATGTGTGTGTAGAGTGTATGTACCTCTGTGTGTATGTGCTGTGTGTATGTAGGGTGGATGGAGCTCTGTGTGTCTGCATGCACTGTGTGTATCTGGTGTAGGTACCTCTGCATCACCTATGGTGTGTGTGCACCTGCCTGTTGTGTCTGCATGTGTGTTGTGCTTACCCACCAAGACAGCATGTCAGCACTTGGTAGCAGCCGAGCCCAGTGCTGCCCAGGTGGCAGCAGGAGGAGCAGTCTCTGGCCTTGCCCGTGATGTTGGGAGGCCCTGCCTGTGGTGACCCTAACGTTGCTCTGCCAGGGGCGTTCTTGGGGGTCACCCAGCTGGTGGATGCTGGGGGAGAGTCCTAGCAACGCCATGAGCCGGCAGCACTCTGGAGCTGCAGTCTCTGGCCCTAGCTCCTGGTCAGAGAGTGCTGCAGTCATTTCCCTAGGGCAGAGCCCTCCCAGGGCAGTGGAGCTCAGCTTGGGCTACAGAGGCATTCTACTGCTGGCGTAACTCCGCAGGGGAGACTGCCCCAGTTGGGAGCTCAGTCCAGGGGAGGGGATCTGCACAGCATGAGAGCAGAGCTGCATGGGTTACCAGCATGGCAGAGCGCAGGTGGTCCTAACCCTGGAGCAGGAGGATGACGGGATGATGGGGCAGAAGCTAGAAAGGCCCTGTCTGGGCTGACTATAGAGGGCCAGGCAGCAGCATCCTTACAGTCTGTCCCTGGGCCTTTGCCAAATCTGGGTCTATACATCCCTCCTGATGGGGCCCCCAGCCCTTCCCCCTTGGGGTGATTCCTGGCTGTATCCATCCCCGTCAGGAAGTGGCAGAGCCCCCGGCCTGTCCCTATGGTGTTCGCCTTCTCCTCTCTCCACAGGGCTCCACCCTGCCAGGCTTTGTGGATTCTCACTAAGCCCAGGGCCAGGCCCCAGCCTTCCTGGCGAGCCAGGCAGCTCCTGGGCTGTAGATACTCCTGGGGGAGGGTTAGCTGGCTTGCTCTAGGCCCATCCCCTGGCCTGTTTCTCTGGCCTTGGTTAGCGTGGTCTGCAGTAGCGTTACCACGCTTGAGGCTCGGGCTTATGTGACGTGAGCGAGGTTCTGACTTCCAGCCCACCCGCAAAGCAGCTCCCTCTCCAGCCTGTGCTCCTGCCAGCAGGAAGGTGACAGGCCCAGGCAGCCTTGCTTCTGGTGGATATCCAATAGCTGGAGCTCAAAGCCCTTCCCCTTGGCTGGGGCCCGCCAGGTTCTGTCCCGAAAAACAGACAGAGCCACTCTGGCCCTCGTGCGGCTCCAATCCACTCTTCCCTCCCCATGACCCCCGGTCCTGGATTTACTAGGGTGGGACCAGGATCAGGGTCCTGTCTGTACTTGAAGGCTGCTCCCATGCTGGCTTATCTCAGGTTATGTCCGCACTACACTACAGACCTTACAGCGGCCCAGGAGATAGGGGTGTTTTTTTCACACCCCTGACTGACAGTAGTGCCAGTGTAGATACAGCCTCGGTCTCTGTTACCTCCCTGGGTCTCCAGAGCCAGCCGTGGGTTGGGCTTGGCCATACAGGGAAAGGTCTGAGTTTGCACATCACAGAAGCATGCGGCCCGGAGCCTGGCTATTGGCTTCAGGGCAGAGCTGCGCAGAGGATTCAGGGGGCCTGGGGCAAAGCCATTTTGGGGGCCCCTTCCATAAAAAAAAATGTTGCAATACTATAAAATACTGTATTCTCATCGGGCAAATTGCCCCACTTGCCCCCGCCCCCGCCCCCCCCCGGTGGCCCTGCTTCAGGGCCTCAGATGTGCATAGGTCCGAGTGTCCCTGCAGTGTGGAGGCAGTTCTACTGGGGTGGTGCGGGGGGTTGTAGCGCATTAGTTACTCCCATATGGGTAGCAGGCCAATGGCTGCACCTATGTGAGGGGTGGTAGTGTATGACCACGCACAGCTCCAGCGACAGGCGCTGAGTGCAGGGCAGAGCTTAAAGGGGGCAAGTTTAACTCACCTGGCTTTAAACCCCCCTCGGGCTGTGCCCTCACCGCCCATAAAGCTGCTTGTTTCCAACCCGCACTTGCTCTCCTGTTGTCTCCGTGACAGTTTTACAAGGTTATGCAGCAGTGCCCTGAGCATACCCAGTCAGGGGCTAGTGCTGGCTTCACTTGGCTACCATGGGTTAACCCTCCCAAGTCTTGTCTCCATGAGAGCTGAGCCTGCCCCCACCCTGTGGCAGGGAAGCCACAAGCTGGTCGGCTCTGGTGCTGAACCTGGGCTAGCTGGCATGTGTGCTGGCACCCCTCGTTCCCCAGCCTGGGCAAGCCCCCCAAGCTAGACTTGCAGCCTGGCTGACCCACACTGCTCAGCTTTGCAGGGCTGGCACTGTGCCCCAGGCCACAGGCACCAACTTTCTAATTTCCCAGGGGGGACTCGACCCCTGCTCCACCCCAGGCCCTGCCCTCCCTGCACCCCTTCTCCCAAGGCCCTGCCCCGCCTCTTCCCTCCCCTGCCACTTCCCACTGTCACTCTGCCCCCTCCTGCCCCATCACCTCCAGCCCCCCACTGAACAACTGATCGCTGGTGGGTAGGAGGTGCTGGGAGGAAGGAGAAGAGCTGACTGGCAGGGCTGCTGGTGGGTGCTGAGCACCCACTGTTTTTTTCCCCATTGGTGGTCCAGCCCCGGAGCACTCACAGAGTTGGCACCTATGCCCCAGGCCCCTCTTCTCCCCTGGGAGCAGGGGTCTCATAGTGATCCCACCTTAGCTCACTCTGCTCCTTCCCAGACCCCATGGCAAATCTCCAATTCCCTTCCTCCGTGGCCTACCAGCTGGCTTCTCTCAGGGCTTGTTTGTTCCACCGCAGCCGTAGCTGGCCACTTCCTCCCCCTGTGGCCTCCCTGCTCTTCCTTCCCTGGCCCTCGGTGCCAGCCTAGCTAGGACCCGCGATCGGCTGTAGCTCAGGGGTAGCTGCGGCTCGGGGTAGGGCTGGCGATGAAGGTCTCATGAGGCGTCCACAGCTGAGAATTGAATTCGATCCCCTGACCCACCAGCCTATCCCTCCCAGTCCTGCCCCCCATGGGCTCTGCGCACTCCCTGGAGCCAGCTCCCCTGTTGCACTGGTAGGTTTAATCTCTGGGTCACGGAGCGTGGGGGAGCCAAGGCCCTGCACCCCCGGCTTCCTGTGATTCACCGACTCTCAGCCAGCCAGTAAAACAGAAGGTTTATTTAGACAACAGGAACACAGTCCAAAACAGGTCTTGCTGGTACAGACAACAGTGTCCCCTTTAGTTAGGTCCATCTGGGGGCCCCAGGGAGGCCACAGCCCTGTTGGGGAGCCCAAGCCCTGTTGGGGCGCCCCTCTCCATTTCCCAGCCAGCTCCAAACCTAAACTCCTTCCAGCCTCTCGCTCAGCCTCCTCCCGGCTCTCCCCACCAGCCTTTGTCCAGTTTCCCGGGCAGAGGTGTCACCTGGCCTCCACCCCCGCTTCCTGGATTCTCATGTTTTGTACTCAGGTATCCTCCCTTCCCCAATGCAGACAGTTCCAGCAAAACTCTCCTGCAACCTTCTCAGGTCAATACTCCCCACTCAGTATTCAAAGAACACATCAAGAACATTCCCACTTCGGCACACCCTGCCCCAATTGCGCCTCACTCTCTCGATGCCTTAGCTCTGCCCCACCGCGCCAAGAGCTCTCCGTGGCTCAGGATGTGGTACGAGGGAGGGGGCAGCACTGTACTCCATGCTCACAACATGGCGCCCTGCATTGGGCATCTAGCCAGCCTCCTAGCCCTGCTGCAGGCAGGGGCCTTGGTCCCCGGGAGCCACCACCTCCCTGCCCTTTCCCCTGCAGTGATAGTCCCCAGGCACCTTCCTGGCTTGGCAGAGGTCTGCAGTGCCTGGGAGATGGTGTCTCCTGCACTGTGGGCACCGGCACTCTCCGCCCACCTGCCCTGCCTGGCTTCAGGGGGAGCTCAAGTGACACATCCCAGCTGGCCTGAAGTTTTGGTGGGGGCTGCTGGGGCATGATGGGGAAGGGGCAGAACAGCTTAGAGCATAGGGTCTGTGTGGGGGTGGGGTTGGGCCATGGCCCCTAGCTCTGGGGCTGCAGACAGTGCGATCTGGCCTGGATCCCACAGTAACAGCTCGTGGAGGCAGCAGTCCGGAAAGCCCAAATCCAGGCAACACAGCATCAGCCCTGGGAACTAGCTCGACCCCCTGCCCCACAGCTCTGAACCCCTTGCTGCATGTGCCCCAGCTCATTTGCTGGTGCCCTCCCTGCCCCCCTGACTTGCCCTAGGCGTGGCTTCTGCCTGTGGCTGGTAACTGGAGACAGTGCAGAGCCTTGGTTCAGTGGGTCTGAGGCTGCAGCTCAAAATCCTTCCAGCAAGGGGCCCAATGTGAACCACACCCAGGAGCAGCCAGGCTCTGGGTCCCTGTGGCTGAGGAGGACAGGCCAGGTTCTGGCTTGGCCCAGATAGAGGCACAAGGCTCAGCTCTGGGTTGGGCCACCCCAGTCTTTCTGGACCCATGGATGGATGTAAGAGTCCCATGGGATTAACTTACGTGCGTCCATGTCACTGTGTGTCTGTCTGTGTCTGTCCATGCAGTTGTGTCTCCATGGTCCCATGTGTGGGCCTATGTCTCCATGTGCCCAGGTGGCTTTGCCCACATGTATCCTAATGCCACTTGTTCCTTGCTCTTAGGAGACCGTTCTGGGGGCTCTGCTCTGCATTGTGGGGTCTCGGGGAGCTGAGGCCAGCCCCTCCTGTGGAGCTGTGGCACTGCTGGTACTTGGGGGAGGGTGTGCTGTGCCAGGCCGGGCCGTGGTGGCCCTTAGCCCGGTGTGAGGACTGGTTCAGGCTCGGGGAGCTGGAATTTGGCCTGGCTTAACCTGCGTACACTGGAGCCTTTCACCATGATAACTTCCATTTTGGTGCCACACGCTGGCGCAGGCGCGATGTGTCCGGGGGCATGCCTCACTCGGGGCAGAGGTGCCCGCAGCAGGTAGCTCTCGCGGTGATTGCTCTTGGGTAGGATGGCTGGTGCAGAGCCTCACAATGGATTGTTTTTGTTTTTATTTTTATTGAAAGTGATTCAAGCCAGTCACAGCATGCAGCCAGGAATGGGCTGCAGGGTCCCTAGGGATTCTGGATAACAGGGTAGGGGGCAAGTCCAGTTCCCAAGGGATTCGGGGTAACAGGGTGGGTCCCCTAGGGGAATGGAATGGGCAGGTCCTTGGGGGGTCTGGGTGATGGGGGGAGGGCAGGTCCCTAGGTGGGGCAGGAGCAGCCACTCAGAGTGGAGCTGATAGTAGCTGTACTGCTGGCCTGGCGAATAGCAGGGCACTACCGGCTCTATGCGCCTGGTGAGCAGGCCCGAGTGCGTAGCTGTCAGCTGTGGGTGTTCGCTTATTGCCTGGGATGGCTGTGGGTGGCAGGCCCAGCTGCAGGAGGATTTGCTCAGCGGCCTCAGGCATGGCTGTGCCCAGCCTGTGCACCAGGCAGGCTCCACAAGGGGGGCAGAAATGCCAGGGGCTGGAGTATCATCAACCTGGTGGGGGTTGTGCCAGGTGGGCTGGGTGCTCGCTGTGTCCCTAGCCCGTGCATCAGTGGTAGTGCTGGGCAGGGCTGGCTTTAGGCCGAGTCCCCCGAATCGGTCCCTGCGCCCTAAGGAAGAGCACCTAACTTTTTAATTTTCACTCACCCGGTGGCGCTCCGGGTCTTTGGCGGCATTTCGGCAGTGGGTCCTTCACTCGCTCCGGGTGTTCAGCGGCATTTACTCACCCGGACCGCTGCCGAATTGGGCCCCACAGTTCCTAAAGCCGGCCCTGGTGCCGGGTCCCGGTGCCTGGGCATCCCCGAGCCTGTCCCATTTGGTGCTGAATGCCAGCTGTGGCAGTCTGGCTTGTGAGGGCTGGGACTGGCAGTGCATGTGGCCTGGCCAGGTGTCTCTGCTGCTGCTTCCATTGCCCAAGAGCCCTGAGTCAGCCACTCCGCCTGCATTCCCAGGACCGGGCAGGAGCCAGCCACGCCCCTGGCTCCCAGGGCAGCGTCGTAAGGCAGGGGAGCGATACTGAGCACCAGGCGCCTACTCAGCCCATTGGCACTTGGGCAGGGCAAGGGGGAGGCCCTGACTGAGAAGGTGGCTCTGGGTCCCAATGGCAGTGTTTCTCGTCCACAGATCCCTGCAACACTGCAGCTGGTGGCCAGTGGCCTTAGAGCCCCCTGCACCATGGCCAGTGAGAAGATGCATGGTGCCCAGGACCTGCTGGACCTCAGCTTCCAGTGTAAGGGCAAAGGGCTGGGGAGTGGAGAGTGGGGAGGCCCTCTGCTTTGTGCACAGTGGTCTGTGGGGGTGACTGAGGGAGATGGAGCCTGTGTGGTGACTGGGGGGAGGTGTTTGGGGGGGTGGCCAGGAGCGGGCGCTGGTGGGTGTTTGGTGACCAGGAGCTTGGGGGCAGTGCCTGGTGGTTGGCAGGGGTGCAGTGTAGCCAGGGGTTGGGGGGTGCATGGTGGCTTTCATGGATTTGGGGTGCCAGGGAGTTGGGGTTCTGGGGGGAGCAGAGGATGCATGGTGGCATGTGGGGTGGCCAGGAAGGGAGGGGGGTGGTTGGAAATTTGGTGGTGGTGTGTGGTGGCTGGCAGGATTGTGAGGTGACTGGGGTGGGGGTTGGGGGTGCAGTAGGTTGGGGTTTTGGGGGGTGCAGAGGGTGTGTGGTGGCTCAGGTGGGGATTGGAGTGCAGTAGGTTGGAGTTTTGGGGGGTACAGAGGGTGCATGGTGGCTGGCAGGTGTGTGAGGTAGCCTGGGGTTTGGGATGCAGTAGATTGGGATTCTGGGGGGTGCAGAGGGTGTGTGTGGTGGCCAGGGGCTCAGGGTGCAGTAGGTTGGGATTCTGGGGGATGCAGAGGGTGTGTGTGGTGGCCAGGGGCTCAGGGTGCAGTAGGTTGGGATTCTGGGGGATGCAGAGGGTGCGTGTGATGGCCAGGGGCTCAGGGTGCAGTAGGTTGAGATTCTGGGGAGTGCAGTAGCTAGTGGATTTTCAGCTAGTTGGTCACAGCCTCCCAGAGCTCTTGGGCTGTGGTTGCTGATCCAGCAGCCCAGGTGTCCCACCAACAGGCCCGAGCTCTCTGCTACCCACTGACTCCTTGGGAGAGGCCTGGAGATGGGATGAACCTGGGACCCGTTGCTCACTGAATCTATGGGCCTCTCTTGAAATCGCCAGCCTGCCCGAATAAACTCAGAGCGGGACAAGGGCCCTGCAGGGCTGTGGCTGCATAGCCAGGGCCAGCCGGGTACAGAGCCTGCTCTGGCACAGGGCCTCATGTTGCCGTCTCCCCCAGCCTTAGCTATGAAGCACATTGACCTGAAGCAGGTGGAACTGGACACGGCCGTAGCCAAGGTGGATGAGCTGTCCAGACAGCTGGAAACCCTGTGGACGGACAGCCCGGGGCAGACTGCTGGGCAGCCCAAGGTACAGCAGGGAAGGGAGACGGCTTGTCACGAGGAGCACTGCCCCAACACTGAGATGCAGCCATCTCTGGGGTGGGATGTTTCAGGGAGGAGGAATGAGATTTGACTAGGACCCCAGGGCTAACACTCTGGGAAAGGGGGAGTGTTGTGAATGGGCTAGTGAAGGAATCAAGTGGGCAAGAGTTCAGGTCTCTCATCCCCAAGATGGTACCTCCAGCAGCACAGCGCCCCCTAGTGCCAGCCTGGGCCAGTAGGGTCATCACTCACCCCGAAGGGACAGCACCCCCAACGAGTCCTTGCCCTGCTCCCTGCAGCACAGTGCCCCTAGTGCTATGCTGGGCCAGTAGGGTCATCACTCACCCCGAAGGGACAGCACCCCCAACGAGTCCTTGCCCTGCTCCCTGCAGCACTGCGCCCCCTAGTGCCAGCCTGGGCCAGTGGGGTCATCACTCACCCCAAAGGGACAGCACCCCCAACGAGTCCTTGCCCTGCTCCCTGCAGCACAGTGCCCCCTCGTGCCAGCCTGGGCCAGTAGGGTCATCACTCTCCCCGAAGGGACAGCGCCCCCAATGAGTCCTTGCCCTGCTCCCTGCAGCACTGCGCCCCCTAGTGCCAGCCTGGGCCGGTGGGGTCATCACTCTCCCCGAAGGGACAGCGCCCCCAATAAGTCCTTGCCCGTTCCCTGCAGCACAGCGCCCCCAATGCCAGCCTGGGCCAGTGGGGTCAGCACTCACCCCGAAGGGACAGCGCCCCCAACGAGTCCTTGCCCTGCTCCCTGCAGCACTGCCCCCTAGTGCCAGCCTGGGCCAGTGGGGTCAGCACTCACCCCAAAGGGACAGCACCCCCAATCAGTCCTTGCCCGTTCCCTGCAGCACAGCGCCCCCAGTGCCAGGCTGGGCCGGTGGGGTCAGCACTCACCCCGAAGGGACAGCACCCCCAATGAGTCCTTGCCCGTTCCCTGCAGCACAGCGCCCCTAGTGCCAGGCTGGGCCAGTGGGGTCAGCACTCACCCCAAAGGGACAGCGCCCCCAACGAGTCCTTGCCCTGCTCCCTGCAGCACAGCACCCCCTAGTGCTATGCCCCCCAGTGCAGTGGTGCGATAATAAGAGTCTGATTTTCCCTGGATGGGGCAGGGTCTTTCTCTGCCCCACCAGGGCCATGTGCTGCAGCAGCCAGGCCCGTGCTGAGCCTGTCTGCTCTCCCTGCCGCTCTCAGGTGGACAGATATGGTGCCAGCCCCTCGCACGCCCCAGAGCCGCTTCGCTTGGCCACATCCCCACAGCTTCAGTACGCCAGGAAGAACTTGTCCATGGAGAGCACCGACAGCTTCACCTCCTACTACGCTGAGACCTTCTCGCCCACTGCTGCCTGCAGCCCACCTGCCAAGGCCCACCCCGCCTCGCCCCAGTCCCCCTTCTACCTGCAGGGCGAGCCCCTGGAGCGGGCCCAGTCGCCTCGGCCCAAGGTGCTGCCCGTCTCTTACGACTCGCTGCCCCTGCCCAGCCCCAAGGGACGGGCGCCCTCCCCGCGCTCCCTGTGGCAAGCTGGTGCCACGGAGCGCCTGTCCTTCTCCAGGCCACTGGGCCGCGCTGGCTCCCCCAGGCTGGTGCCCACCCCCTCTGAGGCCTCAGCGCCACAGATGTTCTTCCCGGATCGCGCGCTGTCTCCCCGGCCGCCCCACCCGCCGCCCTACGAGAGCCACAGCCTGTTCCCCTCTGGGCCTAGCTCCTTCGCCCCCTTCCGGGCCCAAGGTAAGCCAGCCCCAGCCTGATGCACAGGCCCCCTCCCCATGTGGCTGAGGGGGGAAGGGGAGGGCCTAGCAGAGTGCACCGTTGGGCCTGTTCCTCTAGGGGTGCTTGTTGCACCCTGCAGCGTTTTGGGGGGCTCAGAGCAGGAGTGACGGAAGTTCTCTAAAAGTGGGGGGAGGGAAGGCATGATAGAGTGACCAGACAGCAAGTGTGAAAAATCGGGATGGGGGTGAGGGGGTAATAGGAGTCCATATAAAAAAAAATTTCCAAATATCAGAACTGCCCCTATAAAATTGGAACATCTGGTCACCCAACATGGGTGCCTGAACTGTGGCCCCGCCCCTTCTCCTGAGGCTCCGCCCTCATGCTGTGCATTGCCCCAAGGCCCCGCCCTTGCGTCGACCCTTTCCCCTGCCACCCTGCTCCCTTGCTGTCCCCGCCCCCGAAGCCCTGGTCATGCACCACTTCTTCCTCCCAAAAGCCTGCCCCCTGCTCGCTGCTCCCTGCCTCATTGCTCACCCTTACAGCCAGTAAACAGTGGGGTGGGGCATGGACCCCTGGCTCAGGGCAAGGACCAGCTGGTGCTGAGACAGACAGTTACCCCCTGGGGGATGTGGAGGTCTCTGGGTCACACTGGTGAGGTCTCCCCTGTCCATCCCCCATCCTGGGGCTGGAATGGCCCCTGCTGGGGGCAGGGCAGGGCCGAGGACCCAGGGGCTGGGGCGGGTGAGACCATTCAGAGTCTCTCTCCGCAGATGACCTGGTGATCCGGCGAAGGCCCCAGAGGAGCTGGAACGAGTCGGACCTGGATGTGGCGTACGAGAAGAAATCGTCCCACTCGGCCAGCTATGAGAGTGGGTGCCTGGGGTCCGTGGGGAGGGCCTGGGGGGATGGACAGACTTCTCTCTCCCACTCCCAGTCTCTGGGAAGCTCCTGGCTGTGGAGGAGCTGGCAGCTCCTGGGGTCTCTGGCAGGCCACATGGCTGCAGAGGAGCTGGCAGCGCCACGGGGGAGCTGGCAGTGCTGGGGGTCCCTCCTAGCATTGTCCCATGATGGGCACCAGCTCCATTTTCTCACAGAGCCCCTCAAATCCCCCGTCCTAGCAGGACAGGAAAGTAGGGTGTGGCTTGGGCCTGAGACAACATCGAAGCCTCCCACCTCACCAGCTGCCTTCCCACAGGAAGCGACCTGCATGCTGGGCTCAGGCAGGTGCCTACGGGGCTGCAGCTGGCTCCTTGGAGGGAATCAAGCCTGGATGGGGCTGCAGGGCAAGGCAAGGTAAGTGCTGGCCAGGGCTACCAGCCGGCGGCGCTGGCCCATAGCATGGTACCACATGGGGAGGAAGGAGTCCTAGCACCGTGCTCTGGGGGGTGAAGGGACTTCATCTGCATCTGAATCAGGCCAAGCTGACCCCAGCCAGAGGTCAGATACTGGGCTAGCTGGGCCCATGGGTCTGATCTGGGGCCACTGGTGCAGGGATGGGACTAGCTGGGCCTGATCTGGGGTGACGGGGAGGGGTTTTGGGGCCAGCTGGGCCCGTGAGTTTGCCCCTGTGCTAGGAACCCAGCACTGGGCAGACGCTGCAATCTGGTGGCAGGCAGCTGCTGGGGCTGGCAGCTCTGCGTGGGTCCTGCCCCGCTGCTGGTGGGACCCTAGAGCCAGGGCTGTGCTGACTAGGTGTGAAAGCTGCAATGATTTGTGGCTGGGTGTCCCTGTGCTGCTGGGCAGGGGGTGTTCCCAGCACTGCGTCTGATCCTGCCCGGCTCACAGCGCCCCCTCTCTCTCCTCCAGGACGAGCGCTCCCAGCCTTACGCCATCCACAGCGCCACACTGCCCCGCAACTACAAAGTGTCCCTGCTGCCCGGCGAGCGCAGACCAGACAGCTCTTTCCGCAGGCTGCTGCCCGCCAGCCAGACAGGCACCCTGCCCCGCAACTGGCAGTTCTCCCAGCAGCCTGTCTCGCGCATCGCCATGCCGCCCCCCAGCCCACATGGCACGCAGGTGACGCGCCACAAGCCCCTGCCCCTCTCCATGATCTTCAAGCTGCAAAATGCCTTCTGGGCGTCTGGAGCCTCCAGTGCCAAGGGCCAACCCCAGGGGGCCCCAGGCTCCCCCATCTGCCTCCGCTCCCCACAGAAGCAGACCCAGCTCCAGCAGCCGTCTTCTCCAGCCCAGGCTCCACTGCGACCGGCCCTGTCGGGGACTGAAGGTGAGAGATCCAGGGCAGCTGCTGCAGGGCCTGATGGTCTCCTGGTCCCCCCAGGGTGGGAGTGAGGTCAGACCCCTAGCACCGGCCAGCGTGTGGGGAAATGGGGAATTGCTCTGCACTCAGCAATGGGGCGCTCTGAGGGGGGGCTGAATATGTGCAAGGGCCGGGGGGCTGGTAGTGGATCCGGGACTCCCCCAAGCTGTTCAGATAAGTGTGGAACTGAGCAGGTTTTGGGGTGTTGCCTGGTGTCTGGGGAAGGCGTATTGCCCTGGTTCCCCCAGTGTATCTGGGGAAGGAGGCACTGCCTTGGCCTCCCTGGGTCTGGGGGTGCTGACTGGTGTGAGGGTCTGGGGGTGCTGCCCTGGTTCCCCCTGTGGATCTGGGATAGGGGGTGCTGCCTTGGCTCCCCTGGGTCTAGAGGTGCTGACTGGGGTCTGAGCCTGGGGTGCTGGGCTGGGGAAGGGGTGCTGCCCTGGTTGCCCCTGCGGATCTGGGGAAGGAAGTGCTGCCTGGGTCTAGGGGTGCTGTCATGGGTCTGAGGGTGCTGACTGGGATCCAGGTCTGAGGGGGCTGCCCTGGGTTAAGGGGTACTATGCTGGGTCTGAGTCTGGGGGTGCTGTCCCATGTCTGAGGGTGCTGACTGGGATCCAGGTCTGGAGGTGCTGTGCTGGGTCTGAGTCTGGGGGTGCTGACTGGGGTTCAGGTCTCAGGGTGCTGCCCTGGGTTAGGGGGTGCTGTGCTGGGTCTGAGTCTGGGGGTGCTGTCCCATGTCTGAGGCTGCTGACTGGCGTTGGGGGTTTGGGAGTGCTGACCTGGTGTGTCTCTTGGCAGCAACAGGAAGGGCCTCAGCCCTTGAAGCACCAGTGGAGCCCGTGCGAGGGGCCCCAGCGGGGGGAGACACAGAGCCCGAGCTGGAGAGCATCTTGCGGGGCAGCGAGGCGGCAGAGGCGGAGGAGGTGGCTCGCCCCTTGAGCCCCACCCGCCTGCAGCCCGTCCTGCCCCCCGAGGCTCAGAAGGTGCCCGAGTTCGAGGAAGTGGCCCGGGTGCTGGCAGAGATTCCCCGGCCCCTGAAGCGCCGCGGCTCCATGGAGCAGAGCCCCGGCCCTGTGCTCCCGCCTGCTCACAAGAAGCAATATCAGCAGCTCATCAGCCGCCTCTTCCATCACCGGGGCCGCAAGGAGGACGCAGTGTCAGCGGGAGACGACCTGCCACTCATCACTGAGACAGCTGAGCTGAAGGCAGCAACCCCGATCAGCCCTGCCCCGGCGCCCGTGCCCCAGAGCCCGCCAGCACCCGCAGCGTCACCTCTGCTGGCTGTTACGGAGAGCCCTGGCACCTCGACGCCCAGCCCCGACACTCCAGTGCCCAGCCCTGTAAGTGCACCATGGAGCTGTCAGCCAGACACGTCCCCAAGTCCCTGCACCCCAACACCCAGCCCTGTAAGTGCACCATGGCGCTGTCAGCCAGACACATCCCCAAGTCCCAGCACCCCAACACCCAGCCCTGTAAGTGCACCATGGAGCTGTCAGCCAGACACACCCCCAAACCCCGGCACCCCGAGATCCAGCCCTGTCAGTGCACCATGGCGCTGTCAGCCAGACACGTCCCCAAGTCCCAGCACCCCGACACCCAGCCCTGTAAGTGCACCATGGAGCTGTCAAGTAGACACGCCCCCAAGCCCCGACACCCAGCACTGTCAGTGCACCATGGAGCTGTCAGCCAGACACGTCCCCAAGTCCCTGCACCCCGACACCCAGCCCTGTCAGTGCACCATGGCGCTGTCAGCCAGACACGTCCCCAAGTCCCAGCACCCCGACACCCAGCTCTGTAAGTGCACCATGGAGCTGTCAGGTAGACACGCCCCCAAGCCCCGACACCCAGCCCTGTCAGTGCACCATGGAGCTGTCAGCTAGCTCTCTCCCCCCACTCGCCGGCGCAGCCCGAGCTCCGGCCCCTCCCGCCCACACCGTGACCTTGCCCCTTGCATGCCTGCAGGAGAAGCGCTCGGCGCTGCGCAAGCTCTCGTCCCCGAGGCGGCGGCTGGGGAAGCGGGTGCAGCTCAACCCCCTGGTGTTGCTGCTGGACGCGGCCCTGACGGGTGAGCTGGACGTGGTGCAGCAGGCAGTGAACGAGGTGAGGCTGCTGCCCTGCCCCGCCCCTCTGGGAGGGACCACCGGAGCTGCCAACTCCCCTGCAGCCACATGGCCTGCTAGGGACCACCGAAATGCACCCCAGAGTCCCCAGGCGGCTCCCAGCTTGCTAAGCATGGGCTGGGCAGGAGGTAATGGCCGGGGGCTGGTGCACCCCAGGCTGCGCCGCTCCCCTTCATCTGGCTGGGGCCTGGGCAGCTAGACACAGACTCCAGCCTGCAGCTGGTGAGCCAAAGCTGCTCCCCCGTCAGCCCGTAATCCCCACAGGAATCAGCCAAGGCACCCCCCAAAGAGGGGCTGTCATGGGCAGGCCCAGCACATCCTGTACCCCATGGCCGGAAGACCCCTGGGCGGTTGCTCTGGCTCCTTTGTCAGCAGTGGACGGGGAGATGACAAGTGTCTTGCCCTGCTCTGGTGGATCGGGATGGACGCAGTCCCTGGGATGGGCCTGGTGTGCTGGGGGAGCAGGGGGCACAGCCCTAGGGTGGGGAGTTGGCAGCGTTTTTGGAGTTCACCAGCTCTGGCCCGCAGCTCAACGACCCAAGCCAGCCCAACGACGAGGGCATCACGGCTCTGCACAACGCGATCTGCGGGGCCAACCACAACATCGTCGACTTCCTCATCGCCGTGGGTGCCGACGTCAACTCCATGGACAGCCACGGATGGTGAGCGCCTGCCTGCGCAGCCACGGGCACCCAACCTGCACTCTTGTGCCTGCCAGCACCCACGGTGCAGTCTGGTGCCCACTGGTGCCTGCCAGCGCTGCCTGGCACCCTGGTCCCAGCGCCTAGCCCTGCGCCTGCCATGCAGCCCTGGCATCCTGCATCTCAGTGCCAACCCCCATGCCTGCCAGCCCTGCCCTGGCACCCTGCATCCCAGTGCCAAGCCTTGCGCCTCCCATGCAGCCCTGGCACCCTGGTCCCAGTGCCTAGCCCCGCGCCTGCCAGCCCTGCCCTGGCACCTGGGTCCCAGTGCCTAGCCCCGCGCCTGCCAGCCCTGCCCTGGCACCTGGGTCCCAGTGCCTAGCCCTGTGTCTGCCATGCAGCCCTGGCACCCTGCGTCCCAGTGCCAAGCCCTGTGCATGCCAGCCGTGCCCTGGCACCCTATACCTGCCATGCAGCCCTGGCATCCTGGTCCCAGTGCCTTGCCCTGCACCTGCCAGCCCTGCCCTGGCACCCTGCATCCCAGTGCCAAGCCCCACGCCTGCCAGCGCTGCCCTGGCACCCTGTTCCCAGTGCCTGGTCCCACGCCTGCCATGCAGCCTGCTGCCATGTGTCCCAGTGCCTAGCCCTGTGCCTGCCAGCGCTGCCCTGTGGCCCCCTGTCATGCAGCCCTGTGCCTGCCAGCATTGCCCCAGCATCCCAGTGCCCTCACCCTATGTACAGCCCCATCCCTGCCCTCCTGAGCTCCTGCTGCACAGCCCTGGCACCTCAGAACACTGCTCTAGTCCCCATTTCCCCCCGTCACCCAGTGCCTGATGCCCAGCCCCGCAGCATGCCAGCCTAGCTTGTGCTTTCAGCACCTAGACCCACGGCAGAGTTGAGGTGGGGTGGTGCTGTGTTTGTGCGTGGCTGGGGAGGCAGAGCTTTTCCTTAGGCTGCTGCATCCATCCTATCTCCAGTGCTGCCTGCCAAGGTCTCGTCATGCCCACTGGTGCAGACACATGCTGACGGTTCCAGCAAGTCCTCCACTGCCCTGGGTGCCTGTCAGCTTGTCCCTCCTGCCCCAGGACTCCTGCACTGCCGCTGCCTCCTGCAACGACACGGCATCTGCATGCCCTCATCCGGCACGGAGCCGCCATCTTCACCACCACACTCATGACGGCAGCATGCCCTGGAGAAGTGCGACCCCTACCGCAGGGCTACAGCGAGTGCTTCAACTACCTGGCCGGTGAGGGGGGCCAACTTCATAGGGGTGGGGGGGGAGCAGCTGTTGGGGGGGCCAGGGTTTGACCCCCCCCCAGGGGGAAGGGGCAGGACACTTCTATGGGGAGCTCGGTGTCTGGTAGGAGGGGTGGGGCCAGGAGGGTGAGTTATTCCACGGAGGGACTTAGCCAGCACCCATCAGGGGAGGCCTATTGCCTCCCAAGCCCGTGGCAGCTGGTTCACTCGTGCGCCTCCCCCCATCCCCGTGGTGGTGTCTGGCTCACGTCCCCTGACCCGGCCGGGCTGTCGTTGCAGATGTGGAGCAGAACATGGGGCTGCTGAACAACGGGGTGGTCTACGCGCTGTGGGACTACAGCGCCGAGTTCCGCGACGAGCTGTCGTTCCGCGAGGGGGAGCCGGTCACCGTGCTGCGGCGCGACAGCCAGGAGGAACTGGACTGGTGGTGGGCCTCGCTCTACGGCCAGGAGGGCTATGTGCCCAGAAACTACTTTGGGGTGAGCCCTGCCTTGAGCTCACCAGGGTAGGGAAGGGCTAGGCACTGAACTGGGACTGGAGAAGGAACCTCCTGGGAGCAGACCTGACCTAGGCTGTGTCTTCTGTGCAAAGCCTATAGCACACTGGTCCCCAAACGCACTCCCCCTTGCCCCATCCGTGCCTCCAATCTCCCAGAGCTGGGGCCAGGGCTGTGGCTTGGGGAGGGGGGGACGTGGCCCCGGTTAAGCGGGCAGGGTTGGGGGTAGGTCTGGGGGCTGGAGCCTGGAGTGGGGCCAAGGCTGGGAGTGAAAGTGCACCTGCAGCCAGACTACAGTGGGGGCCTGGCAGGGAATGGAGCAGCAGTCAAGGCTGGGGGCTGCCATGGGGCAAAGGACCAGGTCGGAGCGAGGGACGTGGCTGGAGGCAGGGCTGGATCAGAGCTGGGAGTGGAGCGAGGTTGGGTAGCAGTCCCTCCCCCCCAAATGGGGGCAGGCCTGGACCCCGCTGCACCCCCTGGATGTTCATTCATGCCCCCCCCCGGGGGAGGTGTCCCACACTTTGGGGACCTGTGCTATGGCAGCAGAGCCCCTAGCGCAGACGCAGCTTATGCTGACAATAGGAGGAGTCCTGCTGCCTTAGAAACACCATCTCCCCAAGCCCCTGAACCTGAACCTGCCCGAGCCCCCAACGACAACGCTGTCTGCACACGGGGCATTGCCGGTGGAGCTGGGTCACTGTCCGGGGTGGTTTTACACGCCCCCCGATGGACCTAGCTGTGCTGGTGTGCATTTGGCCCGAGGCCTGGGGATTTCAGTTCTCCTGAAGCTCTGGTATTTTCTGATTTGCTTTGGATCAGATTCAGAAAATACATTTTACCAAAATTCCCTGGCGAACCAGAGATCCCTGAAAAATTGGTTTCAGGAAGACCAGACTATGGTGTTCCTGAAACAGAGCTGTGAAATTGACGAGTTCCGAGTTATTCAGTAAATAGCAGCCACGAGATGGAGAAGAATGGCAATTTCACTTCGCAGTTCCACGGCCGGGAGCCGGCCAGTCCCTGGAGCCCCAGTTCCAGGCAGGATCTGGGGGATGGGCAGGCTCGCTGGTTGAGCTGTGGACCCTTGAACACTGGCAGGCTTCTGACTATGACTAACCAATAGCCACTGCTGTGTGGGAAGCTCGTGGTACAGCAGTCCCTAGGAGGGCACTGCTATGTGGGAAGCTCGTGGCGCTGCGGTCCCTGGCAGGGCGCTGCTGTGGGGAAGCTCGCAGCGCCACGGTCCCTGGCAGGGCACTGCTGTAGGGAAGCTCGCAGCGCCATGGTCCCTGGCAGGGCACTGCTGTGGGGAAGCTTGCGGCGCTCTGACCGCTGGCAGGGCACTGCTGTGGGGAAGCTCACACTGTTTCTCTGTCTCTCTCCTCCCTTAGCTGTTCCCCAGGGTGAGGCCTCAGCGGAAGAAGGTCTAATGCGCCAGCACACGGCCTGTCTGCTGCTGCTGCTGCAGACCTGGGAATGCAGCTGGCACCCGATGAACTTAGGGGCTGGGGAGAACATGGGGCTCTGCTGCTGGGATTCTCCCCTGCTGGGAAGTGCGCCCCTCTCCCAAGGATTTGGTCAATTGGCCCCTGGGGCTGTATGAATGGGGGGCAGGGCTGCCAGGGAGCCAGGTGGGCCGGGCGGATGTCCTGCTGGCAGAGAGGTGGGATGGGGGTTGGGGTCATGGCTTTGGTGTGCACTGTAGTGGGGGTGAGAGCATTGGTGGGGGCTGGGTCTCACCCTGGCTTCGATCGCGCCCCGTCCGTGGCTCATCTGCATCAGAGACTTGTATATGTGACTGCAGGGGGTGGGAAACAAATTCAAGTTGGTCTCTAATGAAACTAAACAGTCTGTGCCTTGGGAAAACCCAAGGGTGGGTGAGTGTGGCAGGGGCAGCCTCCTGTGCCAGACCAGGTGCCACCCTGACCCTCCCCAACCCTGTGGGCTCCAGCCTGTCCTGGTGCCGTGGCTGGGGGAAGGTGCGGGGAGTGGTCGTTTCCTGGCCCAGTCTCAGAGCAGCTGTGGGAATCACTGGGCCCAGGCGCATCTGCTTGCCAGCCCTTGCCAGTCGCAGCTAATGGGCATACGGGGAGAATCCTTCGAGAGATGGACATGCAGCCCATAGAGACCTTGGGTCCCAGCGTGCATTGGGGCCAGTTGCCTTGGTGACCCCCAACGGTTAGGTTCTGGGGTCTTCACCTTCATTGGAGCCTGGGCACTTCCCCCAGGCCAAAAAGGCACAGGGCCCAGCTTCCTCCACAGTCTGGCAGCACTCCTGGTGCCAGTACAATGGGCCCTAGGGTGCTGCTGTCCTCCTTACCTGTGGGGCTTGGAGCCCAGCCCCCATTCAGCCAGGGAGTGGGGAACGAGGCTGAGCTGAGCCCCACTCTGTGCCCTTCACTCACAGGCCTCTCCTCAAAGACGTCCCTCTGCCCCCTCACTACCTGCCAGCCTCAGCTCAGCTCCCCACACAGGCCCTGGTTCTCTGCCACTCATCTCCAACTGTTTGCTATGTTGGTGTGATGCTGAAGTGCAGGGGAAAGCTCTTCAATCAATGGGGCAACGTGGAGGTGTGGGGCTGAGTCAGGGAACCCCAGTGGGCTGGGGATGCAGCTGTGCTGTCCTGCCGCCCTTTGCATGAAGCCAGCTGCCGGGGCCTGTGCCCCTATGCAGCTGGCTGCTGTGCACACGGGAGAGGCTGTTACTCCAGTGGTAGAACCTGTATTTCAGATTCCAAAGCCAGACGTGCCTGTTAGATCATCTAGTCTGACCTGCTCCGTCACAGGCCAGGGAACTGCCCCAGGGTTACCCCTATAGGGACCCAATCGCTTGTGCTTGGCTGAAGCATCTTCCCAAAAGGCAGCCAGGTTGGACTGGAAGAGATCAGGAGGTGGAGAATCCACCACTGCCCTGGAGAGTTTGTTCCACTGGTAAATGTTTGTGTGTAATTTCTAACTGGAATGTGTCAGGCTCCAACTTGCAGCCGTTGTTTCTTGTTCTGCTTTTCTCCATTAGATTAAAGTGCCCTTTAGTACTCAGTTTGGCTACTATGAAGTTGCTTAGACGCTATGATCAAGTCGCTTCTCAGTCTTCTCTGGGATCAGCTAAACAGACTGTGCTCAGCAGAGAACTTTAAAGCACCCTAATAGAGGCTCAGGCTAAATGTATATCCTGAATGGGGAAAAATGACTGCCATGGCTAAACAAGAGGTGGTTAGAGACAAAAAGACATCCTTTAAAAATTGGAAGTTAGATCCTAAGAAAAACAGAAAGGAGCATAAAGGTTGACAAGTAGGAGGTAAATTCGGCAGCCTAGAAAGAATTTGAAGAGCAACTAGCAAAAAGCGCACAAGCTAACAGCAAAAAAAAAAAAAATTAAGTACATCAGAAGCTGGAAGCCAGGCAAGCTACCAGTGGGGCCACTGGATGATAAAGGTGCTAAAGAAGCACTCAAGGAAGGCACAGCTGTTGTGGAGAAGCTACATGAATTCTTTAAATTGGTCTTCGCTGCAGAGGAGGTGAGGGAGATTGCCAAACCTGAGTCATTCTTTTTTAGGTGACAGATCTGAGGAACTGTCCCAGATTGAGGTGTCACTAGAGGAGGTTTGGGGACAAATTGATAAATTAAATGGTAATAAGTCACCAGGGCCAGATGGTATCACCCAAGAGTTCTGAAGGAACTCAGATGTGAAATTGCAGAAGTTCTATCTGCGGTATGTAACCTATCATTTAAATCAGCCTCTGTACCAGATGACAGGAAAGGCCTAACTTGAGTATTAAGCAAATTCACTGAAACTATAGTAAAGAACAGAATGATCAGGCACATAGATAAACACGATTTGTTGGGGAAGAGTTAACATGGCTTTTGTAAAGGGAAATCACGCTTCACCAGTCTACTAGAATTCTTTGAGGGAGTCTACAAAGATGGATAAGGGTGATCCACTGGATATAGTTTACTTGGACTTTCATAAAGCCTTTTACAAGGTCCCTCACCAAAGGCCCAAATAAGCAGTCATGGGATAAGAGGGAAGGTCCTCTCATGGATCAGTAACTGGTTAAAAGACAGGAAATGAAGGGTAGGAAGAAATAGTTTTCATAGTGAAGAGAGGTAAATAGGGGGGGTCACCCCAGGATCTGTACTGGGACCAGCACTGTTCAATATATTCATAAATGATCTGAAAAAAGGCATGAACAGGGAGGTAGCAAAGTTCACAGACATTACAAAATTACTCAGGACGCTTAAGTCCAAAGCTGACTGTGAAGAATTACAAAGGGATCTCACAAAACCTGGTGACTGGGCAACAAAATGGCAGCTGAAACTCAGTGTTGATAAATGCAAAGACATGCACGTCGGAAAACACAATCCCAACTATACATAAAAAATGATGGGGTCTAAATTAGCTGTTACCACCCAAGAGAGACACCTTGGAGTCATTGTGGCTAGTCCTCTGAAATCATCCATTCAGTATGCAACGGGAGTCAAAAAAGCAAACAATGTTGGAAATCCTCAGGAAGGAGATCGATAATAAGACAGTAAATATCATATTGCGTCTATATAACTCCATGGTCTGCCCTCACCTTGAATATTGTGAGCGGTTCTGGTCGCCCCATCTCAAGATATATTAGAATTGGAGAAGGTACAAAGAAGGGCAACCAAAATGATTAAGGGTATAGAACAGCTTCTCTATGAGGAGAGATTAAAAAGAATGAGACTGTTCACATTGCAAAAGGGACAACTAAGGGGGATATGATAGAAGTCTATAAAATCAGGCCTGGTGTGAAGAAAGTGAATAAGGAATTATTTGTCCCGTCACATAAGAAAGAACCTGGGGTCACCTGCTGAAACTAAGGCAGCAGGTTTAAAACAAAATACTTCATACAAGGCAGAGTCAACCTGTGGAACTCATCGCCAGGAGATGGTGTGAAGGCCAAAAGTATAACTGGGTTCAAAAAACATGAGTTAAGTTTCTGGAGGACAGGTCCATCGATGGCTGTTAGCCAAGATCATCAGGAATGTAACCCTATACTCTAGATATCCCTTTCTCTGACTGCTGGAAGCTGGAAATGGATGACAGGGAGGGATCACTCCATAATTGCCCTGTTCTGTAGAAAGCATCTAACACCAGCCATGGTCAGAGAGGATGCTGGGCTAGCAGGACCATGGGTCTGACCCAGTCTGGCTGTTCTCACATTCTTGGCACCAGCATCACCATGGGAGCTCATGTTGAGTTGCTTGCCCACTGTGACTCCTCAATCCCATTCAGAGTCCCTGCTTGCCAGGACACAGCCCCCTGTGCGGTAGGGGAGGCTGGTGTCCTTTGTTCCCACACACAGAACTGCATTTGGCTGGGTTAGACACGTGTTCGAATGGGCCCAGCTCATGCTGGCTGACGGCCCTGTGCTCCACCAAGCTGTGCTGTACGCTGTCTCCACAGCGATAGTGTGTTTAGTTCTGGCTCATGGCTGACAATGTCCAACAGTGTCAAGGTTAGCACTGCTCCCTGCAGAACCCGCTTGAAACCCCCTTATTTATTCCACTGCCCCGACTGCCACCTCTGCTGTCCACACTCCCTGCTGCTCCAGCCCTCACGGGTCTCCACTGCCCTGTGGCTTCCTGTGACTCCCTTGGCCATCCAGAGGCTCCATCTCAGCCACGTTTATGCCAATGGGAACGGTGTGAGGCCAGGGCCAGGCAAGCACCTCTGGGAATCCCACCACCCTGGAGCCAGGCCCTGCCCTAGGGAGCCACTGTGGGCATGAGGCTCTGAGGGGTGCCTGGGCACGACCCACGGGGGTTCTCCATTTACCTGTGACCCACCTGTTCTGCCTGGGATTGTTGGTCCCCATGCAGCCCCCTCTCCGGTAGGGGCCTTGGGGCAGTGAGCAGAGTTTTCCCAGTCACACGTGGGTTGGGGAGACCTGTTTAGTTGCCCTCAGGGGCATGCCCCCCCCCCATAATCATCAGGGGCACAGAACTTCTCTGGCCCTGGAACAGCTGAGGGAGGGAAGATCAAGCTCCTTCCGGGGCCAGTGGGGAGGGGGGAGAGCAATCTCCTAGGGGGGCACAAAAAGGGTCAAATTTAAATTCCTGCGCATGCCCATGGTTGCCCTGACTCCCAAATGGATGGAGCTCCAAGAGCTGTCACCCTATGGCATGAAGGGCTAGAGTTAGGCATGCTGGGGCCACTTGCTGCTCTTAGGTGAGGCAGCGTCTAGGGGGTCCTTCCAGCCCAGGAACCCATGGGGCAGAACACGGCCCAATAGGTGGGGGGGGGGGGGGGAGCGAGTGTCAATGGAGTTTGTGCACATGGATCTGAAGCTGATGGACAGACCCACACAGCAGTTCTATGTGCATGTCCCCTCCTCCCCTCCGCTGGGCCTGGCACAGCACGGCACACCCAGTACTGACCTCACCCCACCCCCCAGGCTTGGGCCCTGGCTGAGCTGGGGCAGGGCCAGCCAGGGCAGTGAGCCAGAGGCCGTTAAAGCTGCATCAATTGGACCAATGTGCTTCTGCTTTGATGGGCCAAACCCCTTTGAGCCCCTCCCTGGCTAGGGGGGACAATGAGGGGGTGGGAGAGACCCACTGGCCTGCAATGCACAGCCCCAGGGCTGTACAAATACCCCACAGCCCTCCTTTGAGGGCTGGGCCTGGCTTACTGGCTGGGGGTCGATGGTGGGGTGTGTGTGTGTGGGGGGGGTGACGGTGGCTGTGCTTATCCAAGGTCAGTCCACAGAATATGCCCCTGTATGAAACGAGCCCCAGTGAAGGGGCCATGCCGTTAGGACAGGCCAGGCTGGAGTCAGAAGAGCCGCGGAGGAGCGTGTGCACCAGCACCAGGGCACTGAGCAAGGAGCCACAGCAGCGAGGCTGCAAAATGAGACTTTTGGGGGTCACCCAGTGTGTGTGGTGGGGAGATGTCCTGTGCCCAGGGAGGCCCTTGTGGTAGGTTGCCATGGCTCTGGCTCTCACACCGGTGCCCAGCTCATGAGCAGCTAGAATGGTCTGGAAAACCAAACAAAAGTTCTGAAGCCGCAAGGCTGTGTGAGGGGCCAGCCCTTGTCCTGCTGCGGCTGATGGGGTTCCCAGCGTGGGCTGTGCCATCAAGGGCACCCGCGGACCATGGCCAGCTTCCCACATGGAGCCTCTGGATGAAAATCACCTCAGTTTCAAGCCCCTGTATAAAAGCCCCCCCCGCCCCCACCTCTGCCTGCATGATGCCTCAGGGATATTTGGGAGGACACTGTGCTTTCATAGAATCATAGAATATCAGAGTTGGAAGATGTGACAATATGGTTCTGGCGGGACCCAACTGAGAGTGCCAATTCAGGACCAATTGCTCAAACAGGGTAGTCACAGCCCAAGGCTGGGGTTTCTCCACCTCTAAGGCAGCCCGACAAAAATGACTTCGGTTTCACCCCACTGGCCAACCACAAATCACAGAAGCAATTTTCTTAGACACTCCAGTCTCCCAGTATCACCACCAGTCCCACACGTCCTGGGGAAGAATGGTTATGAAAACCAACAGCCCAATGAAAGAAAATGGTTCTCTCGATCCCAAAGAATCAAGCCCCAGACCCAGGTCAATATACACATCAGATCTTACCCACAAATCACGCTGTTGCCAATCCTTTAGAATCTAAAATCTAAAGGTTTATTCATAAAGGGAAAAAGGTAGAGATGAGAGCTAGAACTGGTTAAACGGAATCAATTACATAC
Source organism: Chelonoidis abingdonii (assembly GCF_003597395.2). Taxonomy (NCBI): domain Eukaryota; kingdom Metazoa; phylum Chordata; order Testudines; family Testudinidae; genus Chelonoidis; species Chelonoidis abingdonii. The sequence continues at coordinate 6,684,709 of NC_133779.1, read as the reverse complement.
AGTGATGGCAAAGTTCTTAGTTCAGGCTTGTAGCAGTGATGGAGTAAACTGACTGCAGGTTCAAATTAAGTCTCTGGAATACATCCCCAGCTGGGATGGGTCATTCAGTCCTTTGTTCAGAGCTTCAGTTTGTAGCAAAGTCCCTCCAGAGGTATGAAGCAGGATTGAAGACAAGATGGAGATGAGGCATCAGCCTTATATAGACTCTTCCAGCTGTAAGGACACTTCTTTGTTCTTACTGCAGAAAATTACAGCAAAATGAAGTCTGGAGTCACATGGGCAAGTTCCTGCACACCCTGCTGAGTTACAAGGCATATCTGCCTCCTCTCAATGTGTCAATTGTGTAGCTGATGGTCCTTAATGGGCCGTCAAGTAGGCTAGGCAAAGCTAACACCCACTTGTCTGGGATTTTTCCCAGAACTACAGCACCAATTTGAAATACAGACAGTATACAGCCGATACCCATAACTTCAACTACAAAATGATACAGACATACAGACAGCATAATCATAACCAGCAACCCATAACCTGGTCTTAGACACCTTATATGACCCCCTTTACATAAGATTTGGTGCCACTACAGGACCTTGGTTGCAACCCATGTTCTATATGGTCCCAGTTTATATCAATAACATCACAGAAGGGACCTCAGCAGGTCATCTAGTCCAACCCCCTGCTCAAAGCAGGACCATTCCTTTCACCCTAATGGCCCATCCTGTGTCTTTCCTAGTCTGTCCAGTGCTCTGTGCTTGGCACAAATCCCATTGGGGGGGGAGGCAGCCTTTGGTTGCCCACCGCCCTGGGGAAGGTGCAGGGGGTGGGTGGCTGAATGGTGCAAGCCCCAGGGATGAGCCCAGCTGCACACGCAGAGATACACTCGCAGCCCCACCCCTGGATCTGCAGCGCGTAGTGACCAGCATGGTCAGAACAGGCCTCGGGCTCAGGAGGGACCATATGCCAGGAGTTCTCAACCTTTTCCCCTCGGAGACCCTGCAACATGCTAGAAAATCTCCACGGCCCAGCTGTGCCACAGCGAGTGGTTTTCTGCATAGAAAAGCCAGGGCCGGCATTAGTGGGTAAAGCAGGGCCATTGCCTAGGGCCCCACACCACAGGAGGAACGGTGAAGCGACGTTGCTCAGGCTTTGGCTTCAGCCCCGGCCCCCAGCGAGTCTAATGCTGGTCCTGCTTGGCAGCCCCCCTGAAACCTGCTCACAGCCTCCCAGGGGGCCCCGGATCCTGACTGAGGACCACTGCAGTATGCCACATATTGCCAGACACATTCCTGCTGTATGCCTCCATCGAGTCAAATGCGTGTTCGCTTGTTTCAGACCCATCACATCTTCCCTCCCCCAGGGCATCCGGGCCTCGATTGTCACAGACCCACCCCCCTGAAGTATCTGGACCCCAATTGTCACAGCCCCCCCGCCCGAGGTGTCTGGGCCCCAATTGTCACAGGTGGAGGAGAGCAGCAGGCAGTGGATGGGGCAGGGGGTGGGGAGCAGGGGCAGTGGATGGGGCAGGGGGCAGGGAGCAGTGGACGGACCAGGTGGGGAGGGGAGCAAGGGGCAGTGGATGGGGCAGGGGGCGGAGAGCAGCTGGTGGCACAGCTGGATGGGCGCAGTGGAGAGGCTAGCGCTCGCGTAGCTCGGTGTGCACACGTGGGGCAGGGGTCGGGGAGTCATGGATGAGAAGAGGGGTAGGAGGAGTGCAGGGCAAGTGGGGCAGTGAATGGGGCAGGGGGACGGAGCAGTCAGAGGGGAGCAAAGGGCAGTGGGCAGTGGATGGGACAGGCGGAGGGGCGGAGGGGGAAGTGGATGGGATATGCCGAGGTGAGCAGTGGGGAGTGGATGGAGCAGGTGGCAGTAAGCAGTGGGCAGTGGATGGGGAAGGGGGTAGGGAGCGGTGGATGGGGCATGGGGAGAAGAGCAGTGGGTGGGACAGGTAGAGGGGAGCAGTGGATGGGGCAGGTGGAGGGGAGCAGGGAGCAAGGACAGGGCAGGCAGAGGGGAGCAGTGGGCAGTGGATGGGACAGGCGGAGGGGCACAAGGGGCAGTGGATGGGATATGCCGAGGTGAGCAGTGGGGAGTGGATGGGGCAGGTTGCAGTGAGCAGTGGGCAGTGGGTGGGGCGGGGAACAGTGGATGGGGCAGGCGGAGGGAAGCAGTGGGCAGTGGATGGGGCAGGGGGCTTGTTGCACACTCGGGAAGCATTGCTGGGTCAGCTCCCTGCAACCCCTGCATTGGGGGGTTTGTCACTAGAAGAGCTGGAGCTGACCCTGACTGCATGTAACACCATCAGAACCAGCCCGTCGCACTAGCTCCTGGCTCTGACTGGGGAATGGTGCCCGGAGAGCTTGTTATCATCACAGATGCAGCTGTGGAGATCCCAGCCACCCAGCCTGTAGCCTTCCCAAGCCCCACGGTGCCCAAAGCAAAGCCCATAGCGTCTGGGTGAGGCCAGTAAAATCAGCTGTCCCTGGGGCAAGCGGGGTAGGAGCTCCTATGAGGCTGGCCTGAGAGAGAGAAGGCCCATGTGCCAAGCCGCCAGGAGAGGCACATGCAGAATTGGGGAGCCGACGACCTGAGCTGCATCTGTCCTTGCACAGCGCCTGAGCCCCATGCAGCTGCCTGCGGCTCCGCAGCCCTGTGACACAAACCCTGGGCCGGCAGCAGGCTCACCTCTGGGCTCAGGAGTGATGCCTGGACAGCAAAGCACACTTCGGGGACACTGGCACTTCCCAGAATGGGGCCTCACTCCCTGGCCCTCTGCCTGCATCATGGGGGTGTGGGTGGGACCGTGGGAGGAGGGGGGAAGAGCCACGGCCAGGTTCCCTAGGGCTGACCAGTGTCCCCCAGCGACACCCTTGTGCCACAGCAATGGTGTCCAGCCATATTACGGAGCCCACGTGGCAGCAGGGGGAACACTTTAATTTAAGGTTTCGGGTGCCAGTCATGCATTTAAACATTTTAAGAAAGTCTCTTTCTATAAATCTATAATATAGAACTAAACTATTGTTGTGTGTAAAGTAAATAAGGTTTTAAAAATGTTTAAAAAGCTTCATTTAAAATTAAATTAAAATGCAGAGCTCCCCGGACCGGTGGCCAGACCTGGGCAGTGTGAATGCCACTAATCTAGAACCTATCAAATCAGCTGCGGCTCCCCCCAAAATCCATGACTCTGGAGCTGGGGCAACAAACCATGTGAGACTGGCCATAAACCGCTGAGAACTGGCAGCACCTCTCTTGCCATAGGGTCATCCTCCCCCTGACCCCTCCCTTACCCCCATCCACCCCAACCCAGAGTCCCCTAGCCCGCAGATCCCAGCTGAGCTGCTCCTGCAGCTCTGGGCTCGATTGCTCAGGGCTGCCCATCCATAGAGATCCGCTGCGCTGCTCATGCCTGCGCAGTGCAACCGAACCCACCTCGCGCTACGGGCTGTCGGCCTGCCCTACCGCTCGGGAAGTAAGGCCCGCCTCTCCATCCTGACTGGCAAGGGTTTCATCCAATGGTAGTCGGACTCTGCCCAACAGGACGGCGTTCCAGCCAGTAGGCGGAGAGGGCGGGTGTGACGGACCGCGGTGGGAACCGGAAGAGGGCGGGACAGGTCTGGGATGAGGCGTGTGAGGGGCTGCGAAGAGGGAAGGGGCGGGGCTCGGAGCCATGAAGTGAGTGGGGGGGGATGGAGGGAACAGGGGGTGCTGGGGGTGTTGTGGGGTGGGAGGAGGGTGTGGGGGGAGTGTGGGGGCTGGAGAGAGCGGTGACAGCATGGGAGGGGAGGTGTGGGGGATGGAGGGTTTCTGGGTGCTGTGGGGGATGGGGAAGGAAGGGGTGGGGGGGTGCTGTGGGGGGTGTGAGGAGGCGGGGCAGGCAGGGAGGGTGTGAGGGGCATGGAGGGGAAAGGGCGGGGGTTTGTGTGGGGTATGGAAGAAGGGGTGGGGGATCTGCTGTGGGGATGAGGTAGCGGCAGACAGGGGAGGGGAAGCTGTGGGGGGATGGAGGGGCCGTGGGGGTGTTGTGGGGGAGGAGGAGGTGGGGACAGCAGGGTAGGGGATGGTGTAGAGGGGAAAGGAGTGGGGCGGTTTGTGGGGGTGGTGGAAGGAAGGGTGGGGTGGGTGCTGTGGGGATTTGGAGGCGGGGGACAGGGGAGGGGATGGTGTGAGGGGATGGAGGGGAGGGGGGGTGTTGGGGGGATGGGGAGGGGTGGCTGGGTGGTGCTGGGGGGATGGGGAAGGAAGGGTGCTGGGTTTGTGTTGTGCGGTATGGAGGATGTGGGGACAGCAGGGAGGGGGGCTGTGGGGGGATGGAGGGGCCGTGGCGGTGTTGTGGGGGGTGGAGGAGGTGGGACAGCAGGGAGGGGAGGTGTGAGGGGATGGAGGGGAAAGGGGGGGTGTTGTGGGGGATGGGGAGGAAGGGGTGGGGGTGCTGTGTGGGGTGAGTGAGGCGGGACAGCAGGGAGGGGGCTGTGGGGGATGGAGGCCGTGGGCGTATGTTGTGGGGGATGGAGGAGGTGGGGACAGCAGGGGAGGAGGGTGTGGGGAAGGAGTGGGGGGCGGTGTTGTGGGGTGGATGAGGGAGGAAGGGGGGGGGGTGCTGTGGGGGATGGAGGAGGCGGGACAGCAGGGGAGGGGATGTGAGGGGATGGAGGGAAAGGGGGGGTTGCTGTGGGGGTGGGGAGGGGTGCTGGACGTGGGGTGCTGTGGGGAGTGGGTAAGGAGGTGGTGCTGGGTGTGTTTGTGGGGATGGAGGAGGTGGGGACAGCAGGGAGGGGAGCTGTGGGGGGATGGAGGGGCCGTGGGCGGTGTTGTGGGGGTGGGGAAGGAAGGGGTGCTGGGTGTGTTGTGCGGGATGGAGGAGGCGGGGACAGCAGGGAGGGGAGCTGGACACAGAAAGGAGGCTTAGAAAAGACGCTGTGTCTGGGAACACCCGGACATGCTGTACAGTGACTTCGCTTGCTCATTGCTGGGCCAGCCTCCTCTGCCCCACTGTGCCAGGGTGCCCCTCATAGCAACAGTTCAGCTGCCTCTCTGAGCCCGTGACTTGATCTCCTTGTCAGGCTGAACATCGATGGGCTGCTGGTGTATTTCCCCTATGACTACATTTACCCGGAGCAGTACTCGTATATGCTGGAGCTCAAGAGGACGCTGGATGCCAAGGTCCCTCCCGGGGGTGGGGGGTCTGCGTGGTAGTGGGGAGCACCAGGGTGGGGGGTGGCACATCTCACTGTGCATGGCTAAATACTGGCGCTTGTATTCACCCATGTACCCTTCAGAGTCCCTGAGCCCTGCCCAAGTGGGGCTCCTGGCATGCAGCCCGTCACCTGGCTTGGGCACCCTGGGCTGGATGGCAGATGTGGTGCCCACTCAGAAATTAGCAGGGTGAATCGCTGTGTCCTGGGGGCAATGATACGCTGTGGGGGCTGCATGCCACCAGGCCACATTGCCGGGCTGGCCCAGCCCTCCCTCCACTACGGTCAGGACTCTGCTCCAGAAGATGGAGAGATGCCCCAGAGATCCCCTGGCTGGACAGCCGTGGGGGTGGAATGGGTGGTGGTTGCTGCCCCTGGAGCCTGAGATCTGGTTGTGGGTGCAAGGGTCATTGGCTGTGATATGTTCTATCTCTGCCCCCCCCCCCCATTGTGACACTGCCCCTGCGCTGCCCAGGCCACTCTGCTGGGAGGGACCAGCGTGGCCTGGCTCAGCCAGTGGGGTGCTTTTGCAGCCTCCGTTCCTCCCAGCCCTGCCTCTGTCTCGGGCTTGGTGACTTGAGCTCCCAGGGCCTTTCCTCACAGGACTCTTGCTGTCTCCTCTCTCTTCTCTGGCCCTTCTGGGTCCCTGCAGAGGCAGGCATCGGGGCTCCGTAGGCCCTGGCTCACCCTTCCCTGCTAGCCCCCTGCCCATGCCCTTGGGGCACCGTGTGTGACGGCTGTTCCTCTCTCCCAGGGCCATGGCGTGCTGGAAATGCCCTCGGGGACTGGGAAGACCATTTCCCTCCTGTCGCTCATTGTGGCCTATCAGCGGGTGAGTGCCAGGCAACAGCTGGGGGCAGGGGCTGCCAAGCGTGTGTCTAGGGGGGTCCGCTGGGAGAGGCACTTTCCCCCGAGGCCAGCATGGCAGGTGCTGGCCCAGCACTGGCGCTATTCCGCAGACCTCGTGGGTGGGTCTGGGCAGGGGCTGGAGGTGTCTCTGCTTGCTCCACTTGCAGCCCTGATCTGGGGACTTCTGGGGCTGGGGGTCAGGGCTCCTTCTGGGCAAGCTACACCCCATAGCCAGGTGGGAGTGCTCACACCGTCCCCCCATCCCTTGGGCTGTAGCTGTGACGGTGGTGGGGAGGGGAAAGCAGCCTGGGGAGTTTGATGCCCTGGCTGCTCCAGGCTCGGCATTGGTGGCCTCTGGGGCTAGTGAAGCCCCCACCCTGCCCAGTAATGCAGGTGCCTGGCCTCTCTCCCTAGGCCCATCCACTGGAGGTGACCAAGCTGATCTACTGCTCCAGAACCGTGCCTGAGATCGAGAAGGTGACCAGTGTGTGGGGGGGACGGACCTGTATGCGGTGGGGCCCCTCGTGACCCCATGTTGGGGGGTGGGTGGGGATCATGGGGGAGGCCCTTGCTGCCCTGTGGTGGGGAGATTGTGGGGGAACCCCTCATTACCCGAGTGGGGGGAAGGAAAATGTGTGGGGGATGGTGACGGGATCCTTACTGCCCCAGGGGGAGGAGTGCAGGGGGGGAGGTGTGGGGGACGGTGACAGGCAGCTCACTGCCCTGGGAGGAGGAGGTGGAGGGGGTGTGGGATCGCAGTGGGGCCCTTTGCTGCAGTGTGGGGAGAAGAGGGTGTGGGGGATCATGGTGGGCCTCTCACTGCCCCTGCTCCGACAGGTCATTGAGGAACTACGGAAGCTCCTGGATTTCTATGAGAAGCGAACAGGGGAGAAGCTCCCCTTCCTCGCCCTGGCTCTGAGCTCCAGGAAGAACCTCTGCATCCACCCTGAGGTGAGTCAGTTCCTGGCTTCCCACCCTTGGGTCCCTGGTTCTGGGGCATAGCCAGGACTCAGCTGCCCGGCAGGCCGGGGAGGAGCCCAGGGCTGGTCTTCCCTCCGTGCCTGCCGCCCCATGGCCAGCCCTGGGCAGAGGCTGAGGCTGCTCCATGGAGTGACTGTGGAGCTGCTGCCCTCTGCCCTCCCCTCCTCTGGAGCCAGATCCCCCTGCCCAGCCCCTTCCTGTGCATGTCCTGGCTCGAGAGAGTGACAGGTGACTCCACTGCCCTGTGTGCCCCAGCAGCCCCTTTCTATGAGCATGTGTGGTTGAGTCTGACATGTGCCAGTGATTGCCACACTGGCTGGATAGCAGGGCAGCGGCTCAGGAGTGAGGGGCACTGGCAGAGCTGGGGGAGCCCAGGGCTGGACTGGCAGGGGGCTGCGGGTTGGGAGTGAGGGGCACCGGCAGAGCTGGGGGAGCCCAGGGCTGGGCTAGCAGGGAACTGCAAGTCTGGAGTGAGGGGCACAGAGAAAGCTGTGAGGGTGGAGTCCAGGGCTGGGCTAGCAGGGGGCTGTGGGTTGAGATTGAGGGGCAGTGGCAGAGCTTGGAAGAGCCCAGGGCTGGGCTAGCAGGGGGCTGCAAGTCAGGAGTGAGGGGCACTGAGAAAGCTGTGAGGGTGAAGCCCAGGGCTGGGCTAGCAGGGGGCTGTGGGTTGAGATTGAGGGGCAGTGGCAGAGCTTGGAGGAGCCCAGGGCTGGGCTAGCAGGGGGCTGCTGCTCAGGAGTGAGGGGCACAGACAGAGCTGTAGGGGTGGAGCCCAGAGCTGGGCTAGCAGGGGGCTGCAGGTCGGGAGTGAGGGGCATTGGCAGATGAGGCAGGGGAGGGTAGACAGCCCCCCCGTGCGTTACACATGGTGCTCTCCAGAACTGAGGGCCCCATGGCCAGGCGCCTTTGGCTCTTTGCCCGGCGCCCTTGGCTCTTTGCCCGGCCTGACGGCTGCTCCTTGTAGGTGAGCTCGCTGCGATTTGGGAAGGAGGTGGACAGCAAGTGTCTGAGCCTGACGGCGTCGTACGTGCGGGCGCAGCAGCAGTGGGACAGCGCCATCCCCTCGTGCCGCTTCTTTGAGGTAGCAGGGTTCCTGGGCGAGGGTCAGCGCCTCCCAGCCCATGGGGCCAGCCTTCCCCTTCTGGGAGGTAGCGGGGCGGGGGTTTGACAGGCCGGCTGAGCACTGTCACTAGAACCAAAGGGCTACTGGGATGCTTCCCAGGGTACCCTGGGCTGTGTGGCACCTTGCTGCCATCTGCCGTAGCAGGCGGGATCGTTGTCTGTGCCAGCCGGGCTCAACTCCGCCGTCCCCCTCCGGGTTAGCAGTAGGCACGCACCAACCTCCCAGTGCCCTCATGCAGCATTCACAGATCCGCTGGCCCAAAGCGTCCAGCCTGGCTCCCCAGTCCCAGCCCAGCTTGCAGCCCTTCCGTTCGTTTGTACTGAGAACCAGGTGAAGCTCATGGGGCAAAGCAAAGGTTCGAGGGAGAAGTATTGGAAACATGGTTACGAGTCAAACAAAATCCTAACTCGCCTTCCAGATCCCAGATGTAACTCACCAGCCACCCGCCTGTCTGAGGGGGTCTCGCGCCTGGGTTTTCTCCCAGCATTTCCCAGCCAGGCCAGCCGTGACCCTGCATTCATAAGACAAACCGTTGGCAGCTGGGCCCTAGGGGGGAGGATCCCAGGTGTGTCTCTGTGTTCCCCACGCACACCGGCCTTGGTCTTTAATCTTAGGCGTAAGCAGGGCGCCTGCGTTCCAGAGCTTGTGTGGTGTGGCAGCTTTGCAGTCTTGGTTAGCTGGTGGCTTCCTATGCCAGTGGACTCTTACTGTAAGACACAGGAGAGCCACGGCCAGTATTCCCTGCCGGAGCTGAACCAGTGCATTGCCTTCTGGTCGTAACTCACAGGCCTTAGGATGACACTGACAGGCACCACCTCAGACCCTGTCCTGTGACCAGCCAGCTAGGGGCTCTCACTAGAGACCACACGTGCCACCCGTTGGCGCAGAATGATGTAGACATCAGACCCAGGGGATCCCTGTAAAACCCTCTGCCAGGTGGCACCAAGCGGTCTGCCCTCCCCGGGGGAAGCTCCCAGCCCCATCGGCCAGCCCAGGACACTGGCGAAGAGGAGACCCGCTCTGCTGCCTGGCTGCTGGCTGTTGCCATTCATGCTGATGAGAGGTGTCCCCGTGGCCCGCTCGGAAGGGTTAATAGGCGGGGAGCTGGGCAGGGGGGATGATAGCGTGAAGGGGCTGAGCTGGAGCAGCTGGGGATGGGCTGGCCCAAGGCCCAGCGCGGCAGAGGGAGGGACATGAGCCTGGGTGGCGCTAGGCCCTGATGTGCAATGTGCTGTGCCCCCCTGCAGGAGTTCGATGCCCATGGGCGGGAGGTGCCCATCCCCTTTGGCGTCTACAACCTGGATGACCTCAAAGGGTACTGTCGGCAGAAGGGCTGGTGCCCCTACTTCCTCGCCCGCTACTCGGTACATGGCGGGCCATCAGGTCCTGCTGGCCCCAATGATGGGGGGCTGGGAGCTCACTGAACCTCCTCCCCGGGTGGGCAGCAGGGAGCCCAGTCCAGCACTGTCTGGCGAGGGGAAGGAGCTGTGATGCTGGTTGCGGTTGTGCTCCTGGGCTGGATGACTCCCCCCTGTTGAGCACAATGCCTGCCTGTCCTCCAGCCCCGGTGGCTCTGGCCTCCTCAGCCCCACTGGCTGTGACCCAGGCCGGGTACTCCCGCGCTGGGCCCAGTTCTGCTGTAATGCTGGCCCTGACCCATTGACTGGAGTGGGTCTGCCCCAGGGCGAGTGAGATCCAAATCAGGCTCCTGGCAGACTGTAGGGGGCTTGGCCCAGGGAGGCTGCCCATGGCACTTGGGTTGGGCAGAGGCTGAAGCTGAGGCACTGGTCCCCCAGGGCCATGTGTTCCTGACGAGTTTGAGTGGGGCCAGGCCTGGGCTGGGCGAGCCCCCAGGGCAAAGCAGATGGCGGAGTCGACAGCCTACCCCCTGAGCTTCCCCCCAGGGGCTCCGGATTTTCTCTTTGCTCAGTGGCCTAGGCAGCTAGAACAGCCTCAGCCCATCCCACCCAGAGCTGCCTGCTTTGCGGCTGCCCACTCTGCTGAGGCCAGCCCGTCCTAACTGCTGCCGTGCACAGCCCTGCTGCCGGGCACGGAGTCTCCCTCTTGCCCCGGGGGCTGCTGGCCTGTGGCCCTCCAGGGCTTGCCAGAGAGGAGGTATGCCAACCCGGGGGCTGCTAGCCTGTGGCCCTCCAGGGCTCGCCAGGGAGGCAGTATGCCAACCTGGGAGCTGCTAGCCTATAACCCTCCAGGGCTCGCCAGGGAGGCAGTATGCCAACTGGGGGCTGCTAGCCTATAGCCCTCCAGGGCTCGCCAGGGAGGCAGTATGCCAACCCGGGGGCTGCTAGCCTGTGGCCCTCCAGGGCTTGCCAGGGAGGTGGTATGCCAACCCGGGAACTGCCTGTCTCTGGGCCCCCAGCGGTGGGGGTCTGTGTGTGTGTGTGTGTTCTGGGCATTAACCCTTTGCTTCCTTTGGTCAGATCCTCCACGCCAACGTTGTTGTGTACAGTTACCACTACCTGCTGGACCCCAAGATCGCAGACCTGGTGTCCAAGGAGCTGGCCAAGAAATCCGTCGTCGTATTTGACGAAGCTCATAACATTGGTAATGAGGGATGGCTGAGCCTTTGCAGGGGGCAGACAGGATCCTGGGGGGGCCTGCCTACCATGTGTGCCAGGTCCCTGCCTGCCATTCAGTACTAAGGGCCCCTGGTGGGGGCGGCTGAGCCTTTCGTTGGCGCTGTGGGGCTGCTCCATGCCCGGCTGGCTGGCACTCTGTCCCAGCTGGTTATGAATGTGCTGGGCAGACAATCCCTGCACCAGCCCCCTGGGGAACGACTCCCCGCCTGATTCGGGTATGGAAATGTCTCCTGATGGCTGGGCGTGGTATTGCTCCCATTCCCTGTCATGCCCCTTGGGCTCCCAGGGAAGTGGGAGGGCTCGGATCCCTTCCCATCTACCTCCACTTCATCAACCCCTCTGTGCTAACGAGGTGCCAGTTGCTTCTGGCTGCCCCTTCCCTGCTCGGGGCCGTGCAGCCTGGTGCCTGTGTTGGTCCAGTTGGATCCAGTGCCCCAGTGTTCGCTATCTGGCATCTGAACATTTCCTGGTTCAGGGCATCCCTGCCTCCTCTGCCAAGTCCCTCGTGTCCTGTTGTGTTTCTTGGCTCCCACCCTGCGGCTGTCACTCGGGACAGGACGCTGCTCTTGTCCGAGCCAGTGGGACTGCCCCAGGCTGTCATGGCTGTTGTCCTCAACTACTGTCTGCTCTGGGTCAGGGGGGCATGTATGTAAAGGCCAGACCCTGGCCTCCACTGGCAGAACTGACCTGTCCTTTCACTCTGTCTGTGGGGTGTCTGCCCAGCCTGGTCCCTGTCAGGGGAGTTGGAGTCTGTGCCCTACTCCCGCCTGGGGTTTAGTCCCTCTCCAAGGCCCCCTGCCCACCCAACTGCTGGGTTCCCCTGGAGACCAGGTGCCCTGTTCCCGCAGACAACGTGTGCATCGACTCCATGGGGGTGAACATCACGCGCCGGACTCTGGATCGCTGCCAGGCCAACGTGACCACACTACAGGCCACCATCCAGAAGTGAGTGCCCTCTCCGCACCCCCTCCCTGCCCTCCCCATGCCCACCCGGGCTCACGGGCGCCGCTCCCCTTTCAGGATTAAGGAGACGGATGCCCAGAAGCTGAAGGAGGAATACAGGCGGCTGGTAGAGGGGCTGAGAGAGGCCAACATTGCCCGGGAAACAGACGTCTACCTGGCCAATCCGGTGTTGCCCGATGAGATTCTCCAAGGTGGGCCCTGCTAGCTGGTGTGGGGAGGGTGTCTTTGCTGGGGACCAGCGCCTCCCAGTGCAGCCAGAACAAACGGAACTGGCTGGTTGGGGTATGGGATACTGGTGTAGCTGGATCCGATCCAGCCCCAGGGCAAGAGACTGGCTGGCACTGGTGGGTGTAGGCGGGGAATGGATGCAGGCCCTTTCCCTTCCAAGGAGTGCAGGCTCCAGTACAGCCCCAGGGCAGGGGGACTGACACCTTGAGGGCACTGGGGGCGGGTGGGGAATGGGAACAGGGCCTTCCCCCAACAGTATCAGTTCCACCACAGCCTGGGCTGCTGTTACTCAGTGACTGTTCTGCCAGGCCCCCTGGTGCTGTACATGAGATGAGCTGGTGTTTCTCAGCCCTCTCCCTGATCTCCTTGGAACCGTGGAGCCTGAGCCCTGATTGCCGGCCACTGGCGCAGGCCCTGCAGTCAAGGGCATGCTGGGCATCCATGCCCCTTTGGACAGGACCTGGGGAGGGATGGGCTGCAGCAGTGGCATGCTCACCTTGGTCGTGCCCCCATGTGGTTGGGGTGTGGGCAGGGACAGGCTGTGACTCAGGGTGAGCCTCTGTCCCGTGCAGAGGCCGTGCCTGGGAACATCCGGACAGCCGAGCACTTTGTGGGCTTCATGAAGCGCTTCCTGGAGTATCTGAAGTCGCGGCTGCGGGTCCATCACATGGTGCAGGAAAGCCCCCCCTCCTTCCTCAAGGACGTCTTTGAGAAGGTGTGCATCGAGCGCAAGCCACTGCGGTAAGCAGCTGGCCTGGACCCAGCCAGCACAGCCGGCCTGCCCCTCTGCCTTCTCTGGCCTGCCCCCCTGCTCTGTGCCGCTGCCCGGCCTGGCCTGCACCCCTGCCCGGCCTGGCCTGGTCTTCCCTGGCCTGCCCCCCTGCTCTGCGCCCCTGCCCGGCCTGGCCTTCCCTGGCCTGCACTCCTGCTCTGTGCCCCTGCCTGGCCTGGACTTCTCTGTCCTGCTCCTTTTCCCTGTGCCCCTGCCCGGCCTGGCCTGCTCCTCTGCTCTGCATCCCTCCCTGTCCCAGTCTGCCCCTCTGGTCTCAGCAGCCCTCCTTCGCCTGGTCTGCCGTCTGCTTTGTCCCCATACTCTCCCCACTTGGGCATCGCCCACCCGCCCCTCTGCCATGTCTTCCCCCTGGAGGCGTTGGCACTCCTCCGATATGGCAGACAGATCTCGCAGCGCCCCTTGTACAGTGTTTGACTTGTTGAATCTCGGTCCCCTCTTGGCTGAGCTGCTTCCAGACTGCCCATTTGGGGTGCCATGGAGGTGCCTGTGCTTGGTGCTGCCCAAGGCCACTGGATGCCCTGTGCCCTGCTCAGCCCAGCTGGCTCTGCAGCCACACCATGCTGGAAGTGGGATCAGCAACCCCCCTGCAGCCGCAGTGTGTGGGGCTGGAGGGCAGATAAAGGGGCGTCTCCTCCCCCGGAGGTAACATCCCCCCCACTGTGGTAACCCCCTCAACCTCTTGTGTCTGCCGTAGGTTCTGTTCCGAGCGGCTGCGCTCCCTGCTCCGCACGCTGGAGATCGTGGACATCGCTGACTTCTCTCCCATCACCCTCATCGCCAACTTCGCCACGCTCGTCAGCACCTACTCCAAGGGTAAGGTGCCCCGTCACCGGGAGGCGTCTCTCTGGGCCAGCGTGCTGACGTGGCAGTGGAATATAAATACCACATAAATTTCTTAAACGTTCAGCCGTGGGGATGCAGCAGTTTCAATCCTCTTAGTGGTAAGCAGCTTGCTCCCCTCCCAGCATGTGGACTGGGGCCTTCCCTTCAGTGTGGCGGGCCTGGCTGGCACAGACGCTTGCCGTCCTCCTCCAGCACTCCTCCCAGAGCAGCACAAAGCAGCCGGGCTTGGTGCGCATCTGCTCCTCTCCTAGTGCTGGGAGTGGAGCCCAGGCAGTGGGTGTGTAGGGTGGGCAGGGGGTGAGCAGGGGCCAGGGGTGAGCAGGTGGCAGAGTAGGAGGGGGCAAGCAGAGCCCAGGTGCAGGGGGTGAGTGGAGCCAGGAGTGGGAGGGGGCAAGTGGGGCCGGAGGGAGTGAGCGGGGCCTGGGTGCAGGGGACGAGCTGGGACGGATGGGGCCTGGAGGGGGTGAGCGGGACCTGAGTGCAGGGGACGGATGGGGCCTGGAGGGGATAAGCGGGACCTGAGTCTGGGGGACGGATGGGGCCTGGAGGGGGTGAGCGGGACCTGGATGCAGGGGGACGGATGGGGCCTGAGTGCAGGGGATGGATGGGGCCTGGAGGGGGTGAGTGGAACCTGGATGCAGGGGGATGGATGGGGCCTGAGTGCAGGGGGTGAGCAGGGCTTGGCTTTCCTGCTCGTTTGTATCTTTGCCTGTCACTCCAGGGCCGGGCTCCCAGGAGCTGGGTGGCTGTGTGAGTTCAGCAGGGGATTGCAGACACCGTTGCAAATCTGGGACAGCAGCCATCGTCACTTGCTCTCCCATATCCATGGTGCCCCCGGCCGGCAAGCTGGGTGAGACCGGATGGATAATGGGAGAAGCTGAGCAGAGGGGCCCCAGCTCCTGTGTGCAGCCTCATGGGCAGTGCAGGGCTCGAGCCCAGATACTTCTCTGCTGCCCACAAGGAAACGCCCACCCCCCACCACCGTTTCAGGGAAAGCTGGGGCAGACGGCAGAGCAGCCGAGCTGGGCGCTCCCTGCCCTGAGCCGTCGCAGGTCTAGCCTGCAGCCAGGCTGCCCCCACTGGTCCCTGGGCGGTCTCCAGCTTCACAGGGGCTAGGGCATTCCTGGGACAATGCAGACCAGAGAGGGGCTGGGTCATCCCTGCCCTGCAGACTCGGTTGCCCCCTGATGCTATGCTACTGTGGTTTCCGCCTGGGCCGCTCACAGCCAGCCTGCCGGTCGCACCTCCAGTGTCTGTTCCGGCAGCTCTCGCCCCAGCAGGCTGTCGGCAAACGCCAGCCACACTGACTTCCACCGGCCTGGGTTACCATTGCAGGGTGACCCTAGCTCACTCCCACGCTGACTTCCACCGGCCTGGGTTACCATTGCAGGGTGACCCTAGCTCAATCCCAGCCCCGGATGTTCCACCCAAATGTGTTCTGCACAGTCCAGCCCTCTCCTGGCCAGTGCAGATGTGTTAGGTCTGTTGCCGCTCTAAGGCAGGGGTGGGCAAACTATGGCCTGCGGGTCGTATCCAGCCCTCCAGCCAATTTAATCTGGCTCTTGAGCTCCTGCAGGGGAGCCGGGTCTGGGGCTTGCCCTGCGTCCCGTGCTCCAGCCAGGGAGCAGGGTTGGGGGCTGCTCCATGCGTGCATGCCATGGCTCTGTGAGGCTCCCAGAAGCAGCATCATGTCCCCCCTACTCCTCCTACGCATAGGAGCAGCCAAGGGGCTCCGCACGATGCCCCCACAGCTCCCATTGACCAGGAACTCCAGCCAATGGGAGCTGCATGGGCGGCCACTGGCCCTGCCTCCACGTAGGAGCCAGAGAAGGGACATGCTGTTGCTTCCGGGAGCTGCGTGAGGTAAGCGCCGCCTGGAGCCTGCACCCCGACCCCCTCCCACATCCCATTCTCCTGCCCCAGCCTGAAGCCCCCTCCCACACTCTGAACCCCTCAGTCCCTGTCTGGAGCACCCCAGCCAGAGCCCTCACCCACTCCTGCACCCTAACCCCAATTTTGTGAGCATTCCTGGCCCAGATGTGGCCCTTGGGCCAAAAAGTTTGCCCACCCGTGCTCTAAGGGGATCAATATACAGCAGTCTGCTGCCTCACATGATGGTCCCTGCCCAGTTCCCAGCCCTGGATTCGTTCTGATTAACACGTTTATTTAGCTGCACGGAGGCAGATTTTAAGGAAGCACACGTCCAGGGCACTGAAGTCAGAAATAGTTATAAGAGAACGACAGATAAACCTCTTCCTAGCACTGCAGCGTAACAACCTAGCCTGGGGGTCGAGGTGGGCTCCCCTACCACGTGCTCCCAGTGTAACTGCTGGACAAATTCCCAGGCCAGGATCTGCTGTCCAAGTTCAACGGCTCTTCCTTCGGTTGTCTTCGGGGGAAGTGGGAGCAGTGGACAGAGCGCTGCCTTTGCCCCTCCCTTTCATAGTTCAGGCCGCTGTTGAAAAGCATTTTCCTGAGGGTTACCCCTGGGAAAGGTCATTCCCAGCGTGATGACGGAGACTGGGAGCATGGTGATGACAGGTTCCTTGCTCCTGTTTGCTAAGATGCAGATCTGTTTGCTACTGTCCACTGCCTTGTCAAAGATGGCCACTGGGCAGGGGATGACACCCGGCTACAGGCATTAGCTTCTCCTTTGTCCTTGAGAAACGGGTTTACCCATTGCCCAGGCATGGCTGGGAAACGCTTCGGTCCTGATTTCAGCCTCTGTTCATAGCTTTACACGCAGCATTGCTACACGTTTCCCCATGTTTGTGACCAGCGAGTTACCAGTCTTCAGATACCTCACAAGGCATGTTTGGTACAAAGCTCCGTACAGCGGGGTGCAGGGTGTGAATACAGGGGTGCAGCTGGTCAGTGTGTGTTTGGAGACCCCAGCAGGGGGTGGGGGATTGAGTACAGGGATGAGCCCCAGCCTGGCACGAGTGGGGGTGAGATATTGAGCTGCCCAGCTGAAGCCACTGCGGGTTGTGCTGGTAATCATCAGCTCCCTGCCACCCGGGGGGGCAGGGGCCGCATCTCAGTGGTGAGGGGAGGTGGGAGCCCTGTGGGATGAGGCACGAAGGGAGATCCCGACGCCTCACTGACTCCAGAGCTCTGACCCCTCTGCAGGCTTCACCATCATCATAGAGCCCTTCGACGACAGGACCCCCACCATCGCCAACCCCATCCTGCATTTCAGGTGAGCGGGCGGGGGAACAGGCGTGGAAAGGCTCTTGGCTCTGGTGAGTGGCAGGGGGTGGGCAGGCTTGTACAGGGGCCGCTGTTTGCTGCCCACCCCCCAAGACACTCATCCTGTCCTTCCAGCTGCATGGATGCCTCCATCGCCATCAAGCCAGTCTTTGAGAGGTTCCAGTCGGTCATCATCACCTCGGGGGTAAGTGGCAGCCTGGCGCGTGGCTCCTGGGCCTGAGGGGAGCTGGTGTGGAGCTGGGCCCAGGACATCTTGCAGCTATGGCCGTTGTGGGCACCAGTGATTGGCCGTTGCTCTGCACGGCGACTCTGCTAGAAACAGCTTTTCCCGTTCACCAGGTGCTTCTGCCTCCCCCAGTCTGGTGCATTCAGGGCTGCACCTCTGGTGTGTGCCATGACTTGGACCATCCCGGCTTCTCCGTCCCCTGCAGAGCAGGCCTGGCCTGGGCATAGGTGGGAATTCTGAGGATGCATGGCAGGAGCCCTCTGCTGCCCTGGCTTGCCAAGGGCCCATGGGCTGGGCTGGTGACCCAGTGCTGCGAGTCCAGCTTGGCTCCCACGTGTGTGTGGGGACCCCCTGAACCTTGGCACTGCATGTGGGTCACCCTGAGAACAGAGCCCTGCCCTAGCACAGCAGAGACACTCGAGCCGTCTGTAGCTGGCATCTCTGCTCAGCCACCTCCTCATATCCAGGCCTTTGGAGCGAAGGTCCCATAGGCTGAGTGTCTGGTGAACAGCAGCCCCCCAGCTCATGCTTCACCCCATCTCCCCATGTAGACGCTGTCCCCGCTGGATATATACCCCAAGATCCTGGATTTCCATCCTGTTACCATGGCCACCTTCACCATGACTCTGGCCAGGACTTGTCTCTGCCCCATGGTGAGTGGGCGGCTGGGCTGGGTGGGGGGCTGCCAGAAGCCCTGTGCTCCCTCCGTCTGGCAGTTGCTGGGCACCTCTGAGCCCCGGCTCTCCTGGGGGCAGCTCCTGGGTAGCTGGGCCCAGCTTGGCTCTGGGCTGGGGCCCACTTGCGAGCATCCTGTTTTCCTTTCAGATTGTGGGGCGAGGAAACGACCAGGTGGCCATTAGCTCCAAGTTCGAGACCCGCGAGGACATTGGTAGGACTGCTACAGGGCGTTAACGTGGGGGAGGATGTGGGCGCCACCCTGGGGAATGGGCTCACCCTGGAATCACCTCTCCTCTTCCCAGCTGTGGTGATAGGCTGCCCTGCCAGGGGCTCCCCACCTGGCTCCCCTTTGCCTTGGCCCTGTGGCAGAGTTAGGGTCCCCCCAGTGACAGCTTGGGCTGTGGGGGCTGTTGCAGCAGCCAGCTCCCCTTGTTATGCCAGATGCTGCTGTGCCAGAATTGGGGGGGGACCCCTGCTCTGCAGGGTGCAGGGGTGATCTGTGCCATATGCCCCCCAGGAGTGAGCTGGGCAGTGGGCACCAGTGGACCAGCCCCCACCCGCCCCGTGTGGTGTGACAGCTGTCGGCCTTCCTGGCCATGTGACCAACTGCAGTTCCAGGCCTGTGGCCCTTCCTCCATGGCCGCCTTCTACCACTGGGGAGTTGAACATGACCCCCCCCCACGCTGGCTGGGATTGCCCCCAGCATAGGCCAGTGGGGGGCCAGATCTCAGCTTCAGTCCCTGCCCCACTGCCGTGTGGGGGTTCACCCCTGACCATGACCCCTCTGGCTCTGGACCCATGACACCCTCCCTACCCGTTCGCAGCTGTGATCCGGAACTATGGTAACCTGCTGCTGGAGATGTCTGCGATCGTGCCTGATGGCATTGTGGCCTTCTTCACCAGCTACCAGTACATGGAAAACATCGTGGCCTCGTGGTATGAGCAGGTGTGTACAGGGGGCCAGTGAGGGGCTGGATGCAGAGGTTGCCTCGGGTCTGGCCAGTGCTGCTGGAGTGGCTAGTGGGAAGGGTGGCCTGGGAGGCAGTTGCAAGGGATTTCCCTGTTCCACTTCACTGCCAGAAATCCCAGACTTGTCTGCAGAGAGGGTGCCCGCTGCTGGCCCTGCCCATTCCCTGCCCACACAACTGCTGCCACAGCCACTGCCCTGCCAAAGAAGCCCAGCTGGTGTGGAGACAATGTGGCAGGGCAGTCAGTGGCACAGAGCCTGGGGCAGGGTGTGAGCTGTGGGCACGCTGGCTGAGCAAGCACTGTGTTGGGGGATTCCTAGGCTGAGTTCTGTTAACGCCATGAACTCTGGTGCCTAATAGGCACTCGGGCATCTGGGATCCAGACCGGCTCCTTGCCATCCCGAGAGGAGAGATCACAGTGCGACACCAGGACCCTGCCAGCCTGAGCGGGCGGATGGATGAATGTCTCAGCTGCGTGTTGCTCATGGAATGCAGGCAGGAAAAGGCTGAGAAGGGCCCTGGCTGTGTTAGCTGGCTCCCCTTGGCCGTGCCCACTGCTGGTGGGGCAGGAGCCGGTGGGTTTGTCCTGACCTCCGGTCCTGCCTGCTCACAGCCGTAGTTGCCTGGCCGGGCACTGAGCCACAGCGAGTCTCTAGGGACGAAGTTTCTCTCTGGGCTCATCTCCAGCTGCAGTTCTCCTGGGACTCCCTGCCAGTCTCCTGGGTGAAGCAGCTCCATGCCGCACCTTCCTGGCATGGTGCGCTGGCATCAGGGTGCCCGGCTGCATCCCCTTCCCTCAGTCAAGTCCCCCATGGGACTCGACTCCACCCCTCTGAGAGGGAAGGGAAGGGAAGGGGTCACTCCTCCTGCTCCCCATTGACCCTTCTGGCAGTGTGGGACCCCTGGGTAGGGAGGAGTGCAGGGTCCCACAGCAGCGCCTGCCAGCTCCTATCAGGTTTGGTCTCCAGCCTGTGATGCAGCAGAGCCTCCCGTGGCCAGATGCTGCAGCCCCTGACAAAGGGGAATGTGCTGCTCTCCCCTACAAAGCCGTGAGTGGGACTGGAACCTGATCTGGCCCTGCTGTGGGTCCCAGTTGAGTCAGGTGCTCCCTGGGCAGCTGGCCTGCTGAGCCCTGGTGTCTGACCCAGGCTGCTTTCCCCACAGGGCATCCTGGAGAACATCCAGCGCAACAAACTCATCTTCATCGAGACGCAGGATGGGGCCGAGACCAGCATGGCACTGGAGAAGTACCAGGAGGTGGGCACTGTGCCAGCACCCGCCCAGTCCTGGTGCTGGGGAAAGGAGGGGCTGGCCCCTGCAGGCTAGGCAAAGGGCATGAGGCTGCAGGTTGGGATGGAGCGGAGCTGCCTGGCGCTAGGGAGCCAACTCTTTGTGCCAGGCCGGTTACGGCAGTGCGGCTTTGCTGCAGCATCCGTGCTGGTTGAGCCCTGCCCAGCTGCCTAGGGAGGACCAGGGTGCTCCCACTGTGACAGTTCTCCCTTATCTCCCGAGCACCTGAACCCCTCGGGCTGGCGGTGGGCTGGAACGTAGCAGCTGGACTGCGCCGTGTCCCAGTGGGGGCGGATGGAGACTCCTGGGTTGAAACTGGCTGTGCCTGCTCCTGGCCTCAGCCCTAGCTCTCCCCTGTGCAGCGCTGGCTGGGCCTGGGTGGAGGGATGGTCCCAACTTGCTGTGACCCTTGTTTGCACACAGGCCTGCGAGAACGGGCGGGGAGCCATCCTGCTGTCCGTGGCCAGGGGAAAGGTGTCCGAAGGTATCGACTTCGGTGAGTTTGCATGCCGGAGAGTGTCAGTGTGGCCCTGCCCCGGCTCCCCTGCTTGGCCTGCTGCTGTTTGGGGGTGCAGGACCTTCTCAGTGCCCTCTGTGCGGTGGGTAATGCTGACCTGAGCATAGCTCTTCCTGCTGTCAGCTGGTATGACATGTCCCTACAGGGCTTGCTCTGGGTGCAGGGGCAGAGCACGGTGGGCAAGGTGCCCTCCGGCCTGTCCTTGCTGGCAATAGCTTGGGCTCGGTTTCTGACCACAGGCCCCTCGCGTGGCACCTGCCAGGGGTGGCGTGAGGCATGGCAGCCTGACCTCTGATCTGCCCCTGCAGTGCACCACTATGGGCGAGCTGTGATCATGTTCGGCGTACCCTACGTCTACACCCAGAGCCGCATCCTCAAGGTGAGCTGGGACCCAGTGCGCTGGGGGGGGAGGGGCGCAGAGATTATTCTCCTGAGAGCGTAATGGGAATCAGCCTACAGGGCCCTGTGGGCGGGGAGAGGGGGTGCAAATGCAGGATCGCCACAGGGGGTCCTCGCCCTGCTGCCCCCTGAAGTTGAGGTCTATAGCAGGAGCCTTGTGGCCCAAGGCTACATCCTGTCCACTGCAGCTGGTCAGGGCAGGTGTGTGCCACAACCCTGCTCTTGCCCCCTCAGGCACGGCTGGAGTACCTGCGGGATCAGTTCCAGATTCGGGAGAACGACTTCCTGACGTTCGACGCTATGCGGCACGCGGCGCAGTGCGTGGGCCGGGCCATCCGGGGCAAGACAGACTATGGGCTCATGATCTTTGCAGACAAGGTGTGTGGGCAGATGGGGCAGGGCGGTGGGCACTGCAGGAAATGGCTGCTGAGCAGGCTTCACCCTGGGGCTCCAGCACGCTAACCCAAGTGGGAGATGGCATGCTCTGGTGGGCAGTGGCCCCATAGCTCAGGGCTGTCTGGCCATCTGGGTCTCTTTGGTAGCGTTTTGCCCGAGCAGACAAGCGGGGGAAGCTGCCACGCTGGATCCAGGAGCACATCACGGACGCCAACCTCAACCTCACAGTGGACGAGGCCGTGCAGGTGGCCAAGCACTTCCTGCGCCAGATGGCCCAGCCCTTCCACAAGGTGAGCACTGTCCTGTGGCAGTGGGAGGTGGGGCTGGTCCCAGCCCTGGAGGGAGGGAACTGGCTGTAAACTCAGTTCGGGGCGCTGGCCTCAGCCCTGCTCTCACAGGCTGTGTGGTTTTGACAGGAGGACCAGCTGGGCCTGTCCCTGCTCACACTGGAGCAGCTGCAGTCGGAGGAGATGCTCCGCAAGGTCGAGCAGATCGCGCACCAGGTGTGAGCCGGAGCAGCAGCAGACACACCGGCAAAGGGCTGGAGGCTGGCTCCAGTGGCAGACGGGTTGGCCCTGCCGCCAGGGCTTTGGTTGCTACTGGCTTTTATACTGAAAGTGACTGTCTGGGACTCGGCAATAAAGACCAGGACAGAGCGTGTGTGCTGTGTGATCACCCTCCCCCAGCCACTGCGAACCAGGAGACCACTACAGAAGGGTGCTGGGCATCTCCTGCTGCCGAGGGGTGGGAGTGGTATTTCCCTAACCTGCAGGATTTTAACTGGGGGGCTAGGACCCTGCGCTATACCTCTGGTGAGTGGGTCTCTGGCCTGCGTGGTAACAGTGCCAGCCTGCTGCCTCCCAGAGGGGCCGGGGAGCTTTTCCGCCTCCCGGGGTTGAGGCCTGACACAGACCCAGAGCCAGCAGTCACCAAACACCTTTATTCACATTGTGCTTGTTCTGCTCTCACCTACCATGTCCTATAAATAGAATAAATAGCCAGCACTGGCCCCTGCAATCAGGGGGGGAGTTAAGGCAGCTGGAGCAGGGCCAGGCCGAGCCCCTGGGCATCCTGAGAAGGAGCAGCTTGTGCTGTGGAGCCAGAGCAGCCCAGTAGGGGGCAGGCACCGGCTTGGTCTCTCCTAGTTGAGGGGAGCACGTTCACTGCATCCAGTGTGGGGGCTGGCTGGGTTACAGCCAGCAATGCCGCTTGCTCTGTGCACTCTGCTCCCTGGAGGCTTAATGGGCAGGCTGCAGGGGGGCCGGTAGCAAGCAGAGCTGAGGCTCCAGCTGGCTTGGTCATGCCAGTGCCTCAGCCTGCACTGGAGAGGGAGCTGCTGCTGGCACTCAGGTTCCTGCTGGCCACCTGTGGAGAGGAAATAAAGGGGAGCAGGGAGTTAAGGGGGCCTGGGCCAGGAACCTTGCTGCTGGGCTTGCAGCTGCTGGGGCCCAGTTCTCACCACTGGGGAAGCCGCTGGCACCGGTGGCCTCTCACCCACATGCAGGACGTTCAGGGAGCTGGCGCGTTTCATCCTGCAGGGGAGAGCATGAGGTGAGCAGCTGGCATCGCTGCATGCGGGTACTGCACCCGCAGTGCTGCAGTTCTTGCCCCTGGGCTAGTCAGGCTGCCCTCCTCACTCCACCCTGGGACAGGCCAACCCAGCACAAGGGCTAGAGCCTTCGCAGCGGGGCACTGGCATTGCCAGGTGTTAAAGCAGCCGAGCAAACTGCTGGGAAATGGGCCCTGCTAGCTGGCTGCTGAGAGTAACCCCAGGCAGAACAGATCCAGGGTTTGACAGGTCCCCCCCACCCTCCCAAGATCACCCCCATGGACTGCATTAGACACTAGATCATGGCTGGGAATGGGGAGTGGTCACTCCCTGGGGCATGGGGCTCCTATGGGGCTCTGCTCTTGGCCCCTCTCTGGGTGGCATACAAACAAGTGCAGTAACTAGCAACAGGCAGGGGCAGCTGCCTTGGGCCAAGGAGCACTTCAGTGGCCAAAGACAGCTGTGCCAGTGGGCACCAGTGACACTGGCAAGGACATCGGAGCCTGTTAGAGCTCAGGGGGACAGCGCTGGGGCCCTCACTGGCGCTGGGTGCAGGAGGCCCTTACCCAGGGTTGGGGTCAATGGTCTGGACGCTTTCTCCTTTCAGCCGGGAGACGAGCTTCTCGCTGCCACGCCGGATGGACTCCCGCAGCTTGGAGAAGGAGCTGCTCCGGCGCACACTGCCCATGGCATCCTGGGGGAGACAGTGGGGAGCTGGGGTGTGCAAAGCTCCCAGCAGGGAGGGGCTGCAGCCCCCCAGGCCGGTTAGTGCCCCTGCTTCGCTGACTGGGCCTGGCCCCTGCACGCTCTGTTCTCCCCACTCCCCACCCTGCACAGGCCCTGGTGCTTACCTGGCTCAGGGGGTCTGCACTGCTCTGGCCTGCTGCGGGGTCACCTGGACGAGAGAGGAGATTAAGAGAAACCACACCAAGACCCAGCCCCACCCCGTGCCTGCATAGCTCAGCCCCGTCGCTGGGTGGCCTCACCGTGGTGGGCAGCTGCCCGCTCCTGGTCATGTGAGGTGAGGATCTCCTTGTACAGCTCCTCGGCCTGCTGGTACTTGCCCTGCTTCAGGTAGGAGGAGGCCTGGCGGGAAGAGGAGCATTACCAGGGGAGCCCTCATTCACCCAGCGGCTGCCCCCCCAGGCCGGATTTCCCCCCTCAAAGGCCAGACCAGGAGCAGGGGCAGTTTAGCCCTTCCTGTGCAGCACCACCCACACATGCTACAATTGCAGAACCCCCCCCCAGACCCTCCCCCTCC
>NC_133779.1:6657635-6660076 GCF_003597395.2 Chelonoidis abingdonii | reverse complement strand
CCCCCCCGCCCTCCGAGACCCTTCGCCCAGGGGCAGTCATGGGCCCTTCCTCCCCCGCCCATAGATCCCCCCCGTCACCAGGTTGTTCTTGGTCTTGGCCACATTGGGGTCGTGGGGGCCCAGCTGGCTCTGGTAGATGTGCAGCGCCCGCTCGTAGTACCGCTCCACTTCCTCAAACTTGCCCTGGTTCTGGCACAGCAGCGCCAGATTGTTGAGCTGCTTGGCCACGTCGGGGTGCGTGGGGCCCAGGACCTGCCCGGGAGGGGAGGGAGAGCGTCAGGGATGGGGCCAGGCCAAGGGGTTGTGGCTGGCAGCGCCCGCCAGAGCAGCCGTACCTTCTCGCGGATCTCCAGCGCCCGCTTGCACAGCGGCTCCGCTTCCTTGTACTTGCCCCGCTTGCCATACAGCACAGCCAGGTTGTTCAGGGTGGCGGCCACCTGCCAAGGGAGGGGGCAGCATTAGGGCCCAGATGCATCAGCATGGACACGCGTCTC
Source organism: Chelonoidis abingdonii (assembly GCF_003597395.2). Taxonomy (NCBI): domain Eukaryota; kingdom Metazoa; phylum Chordata; order Testudines; family Testudinidae; genus Chelonoidis; species Chelonoidis abingdonii. Next base: position 6,659,582 of record NC_133779.1, on the reverse strand, counting down.
CTTCCCGCAGGGAGCACCCCCGCCACAGACACCCTTCCGCTCCCAGCAGGGGGCGCTGTGGGGAGGGGGCAGGGGTGCTGGCTGATGGGGGAAGCTCCAGGCAACTCCAGCTCCACCTCTCCCAGCAGGGGGCGCTGGGGGGGGGGCAGGGCACTGGCTGTGTGAGGAGCTCCCAGTTACTCCAGTTCCACCTCTCCCAGCAGGGGGCGCTGGGGGGGGGGCAGGGGTGCTGATGGAGGAAGTTCCAGGTGACTCCAGTTCCACCTCTCCCAGCAGTGGCGCTCGGGGGAGCAGAGCAGGCTGACGAGGGGCTCTCCCGCTGCACTCTGTGGGCAGTGGCTGGCGATGGACCCATCTCTCCTGAGAAGGATTCAGGGCTCGTGCCTGGAAACCCTGCTGGACCCAAGAGTCACTGGGATGGGGGAGGCCCCTCCCCTTTTCCAGCTGCCTTTGGGGGACCCACTGTCCCAGGATATCTGATCCAGGGAGCCCCCCTCCTCCCCGGCACTCACCGCCGGGTGCTCCACGCCCAGGGCCTGCTCCCGGATGTCCAGGGCATCGTTCAGCAGGTCTGTGGCCTCCTTGTACTTGTTTTGGTCCCTGCAGCAGGGCAGAAAGCAGCGGTGTCACCCAGGAGCTTGGCCCACCCTCGTTTCACCTGGATCCCCGGTCCCTGCCCAGATACCAGCCACGCCTGGGACCCCTCCCCGCCCGGGCCACGTGCCGCTAGCCACACGGGACAAGCCCCAAGACCTCTGCCAGCCTCTCTCTGAACATGGCGCTGCCAGTGTCCTTCAGTGCTGGAGGCAGCTCTGCCACATGCCCGGCTGGGTGTGTGTCTGAGCCCTGGGGGGCTGCACTGTGCATCAGCCAGGAGCCCATGGGGGAGGAGACGGGAGGGCTGGCCCTGCCCCGCTGGCTGCGGCCCTCACCTGTACACTAGCGCCAGGATGTTGAGCATGGTGGCCACGTCAGGGTGGCTGTGCCCAGAGCTCTTCTCCAGGTCCTCCAGTGCCTGCTTGCAGAGTGGCACGGCCACCTCGTAGCGCCCCTGTGAGGCGTATTGGATCACCAGGTTGTGCAGCGTTCGCAGCCGCGCCGGGATCTCGTAGCCACCCTGCTGTGCTGCTGCCATGGCTGTGCTGGTCGACTGGTTCCCTGCGGAGAGCAGCAGTGAAGGGAGGCGCTCGTGAGCCCCAGGACCCGGCAGCCGCCCTGCGCCCAGTTCAGGGCTGACCCACCAGGATGGAGCCAGGGTCAGCACCCCCTCATCCCCAGGGCCTAGCACAGCTGGGGGAGCCGGGGCAAAGACCCCCCAGCAGGGTGCCCCTCACCCAGCTCCCCAACTGATGGGGCTGAGTCAGCAGAAGCCTCCACGCCTCAGGGCTCCCTCCTCTCCCCGCAGGGCCACCTTCTCCCCCTCCACTGACCCATCTCTCCCCACCATCCCGATGCTTCTCTCACCCCAGGCCCCCTTCCCCTCCTACACCCCTGCACCGACCCCACTTCTCCCACCCTCACTGACCCTCCTTCCTTCTCCTCTCACCCCGGGTCCCCTTCCCCTCCCACACACCTATCCCCACACTCCTCTTGCCCCCGGGCCGCCTCCTCCCTCCAGCCCTCCTCTCATCCCTGGCTCACTGCCCCAGGGTCCTGGACTCAGCAACTGGAGCTGGCTGAAACAACTAGGAGTCTTGTGGCACCTTGGAGACTAAAATGTATTTAGGCACAAGCTTTTCTGTATTTTTCACTCCATGGATCCGACGAAGTGGTTTTAGCCCACGAAAGCTTATGCCCAAATAAATTTGTTAGTCTCTAAGGTGCCACAAGTATTACTGTTCTTTTTGCTGATACAGACTAACATGTCTCCCATTCTGAAACCAGGAGCTGGGTGGATGCTCCAGTCTCAGGCTAGGCTGGGCTCCGGGGGCAGGGGCTCCCGCGGGG
>NC_133779.1:6619946-6654395 GCF_003597395.2 Chelonoidis abingdonii | reverse complement strand
CCCCCTGCTGGGAGAGGCCCATATAGCCACCGCCCTGCTCCACCCCCCCACAGCACCCCCTGCTGGGAGAGACCCATATAGCCACCGCCCTGCTCCACCCCCCCACAGCACCCCCTGCTGGGAGAAGCCCATATAGCCACCGCCCTGCTCCACCCCACCACAGCACCCTCTGGGAGAAGCTGGGACTGGAGTAGCTGGGAGCTCCCACCACAGCTAGCACCACTGCCCTGCCCCCTCTAGCACCCGCTGCTGGGAAAGGTGGGGCTGAAGCAGCCCCCTAGAGCCAGCGCTCCTGTTGCCAGATGCCCTTCCCTTGTTCGCAGCCCCTCTGCCGCACTGGGGCGCTGGCACAGCACAGCTGGTACCTTTGCCTCGCCAAGCCCCAGTTCAATCCCCTCCAGGGACTTGCGGACGAGATCGTACTTCTCCTCCAGGAGCTGCAGGGCCTGGCTCCCCGAGGGCTCCTCCTGCCCATGGCCCTGGATCAGGGCCTCCTGCAGCCGCTGTGAGATGCTCCTGTTTTCGCTCCGCAGAGCCTCCAGCCCCTTCACCACCTGCCGCGTGCCAGCAATGATGTCATCTGCCGTCATCCTCCCTGGCTGATTCTCACCGACCTCCACCATCAGGGACATGGCACAGCTGACCCTGCAGGAAGAGGGCACCCTGAGCACTGGCATCCTCCGCCCCCAGCCCAGGTGGCTCCCGAGCCCATCTCTCACACGCCCCTCAGCCCTGGAGCTGGCAGCCCTGCTGTGGGTGGGCAAACTGCCCAAAGGGGGGCACCCATGGCCGGGGCAGGGAGTGAGCCCTTGTCCTTCCAAGAGTGGACCTGGGGCTGACCTGGCTGTGCAGGGACAGGCACCTCCAGGGTGACCCATGTCTCCAGGGAGGCTACGCAGGGGGGTTGACACAGTGGCACTGGGGGCAGCATGGAAGGCCAGACAGGGGAGCACGAGGGAGGGGTCCAAGCTACAGAGGAGCAGACATGTTCCTGACTCTCAGCCTTGGCTTATGGCATAGGGACCACGACTCGCCACCATCGATGCCCAAAGGCTTAGGGTGACGTGGGGCGAAGCCAAACAGGGGCGGGGCCCAGAGCTGCAAAGGGGTGGAAGGGCCTCAGCTTGCTCACTGCTTGGGGAGGGAGGGGTGCGCTGCTTCCCACCCCAAAAACTGGTCCCGCCAGCCCGCACTAACCAGCCTGGCCTGCAGCACAGTGGGCGTGCCACAGTCACCAAACAACATGCACAGGCAGGGCACACGGGTGAGCAACAACACCCCACCTGTGCACAAGCACAAACACAAGATGCACCCCGCATGCCAGCCACTGTGCACACAAGCACGGCACACGCATGCTCAGCCACAGCCTGGCATGTGCCCATGTCACACACACCCCTGGTTCAGCCCCGGCACAGGTGAGTGCCAAGGTGACACGCACTGCCGTCCCCCCTACAACAAGCACCAGGTGCTCCAGCCACAGGGCACGCGCGCACACAAACTCTATGCACACGTGTGCACACACAGGGTGCTTGCACAGATGCACGGGGACCGTGCACGCACACACACGGTCCGTGCAGAGACACACGCACAAGGGAGGTTCCTGCGCACACTCACGCACCAGTCCCAGCAGGGCACAGACACGCGTTGGCTGCGTGGCCGCCCCGCACGGCTGCACGCTGGAAGCACGGACACGCGTGGCGCACACGGCCCCTTCCCCTCCTGCGCTCGGGCAGCCGCGGGGGCTCCGACCTGCGCGGCCGGTTCCCGGGCATGCCTCGGCACCGCGTCCCGCCGGCCGGGCACCACCCGCTGGCACCCGCGCCCGCAGACGCCCCCAGCCCCGCCGGGACACCTGAGTAGCCGGGCCAGGAGCATCCGCGCCTGCGCCCGCCGCCCCGAGCCCGCTGCCTCCCCCAGCTTTCCTCGCTCAACCTGCCCGCTTGCATGGGCGGCACACATGCACCGGGCTCCACCCCCCTCCCTGGCCATTTGGCGGGCGGCCCCCGGGCAGAGGGGACCGAGCACTGGGCGGGCTGCAGCCCTGACCCAGCAAGCGTCCCGGCCAGAGCCCTTTGACACTCCCTGCGGTAGACTGGGTCTTGCGGAAGTGCTGTAAGTTAGAGCAGCCCAGGGTGGCCCCTTCTGCCACCGCAGGCTGTGGGGGCAGGAGCAGAGTAGCACAGGACAGTGCGCTCCGCCACGACCCGATCCGCCCCCCAGGCCTGTGGGGCAGGGATAGCCACTAGGGCAGTGCAGCTCGTCCATTGCCCCGTCCGCCCCCCACAGGCTCCTGTGGGGCAGGGCATACGCCACAGGCATTGCACTCTGCACGCCCCTGATTCAGCCCACGGCCCTGGCAGGAAGAATGCCCACAGTTGCATTTTATGGTGTCTGGGCCAGACGACGTGACTCTGCTTCACCATTTTGGGCCTGTTTGGCGCATTGGGCAATAGCGCACAGTGCACTGCGCTACCCCCGGATGCCCGACTCTACCTGCCACCTCCCACCTTCGGCCCTTCCTCGTTGGCGAAAAATAGCGCACTTGCTCGCTCTCCATTCTAGGCCAAAAGCACCTGCTGATCCGCCCATGGTCTGTATGTCGGGCAAGCGGACATCCACCGCAAGCAAGTTAGCAATCTGCACTTAGGCGTCGCCACTGGACGCCTTCATGGCCGCCCGCGCCATAGTCCAGGCATGTGGTACACATGAAATAATAGATTCACAGTAGTCGGTGTGACTCTTGTCATGCCTACCATACCAGAGCGCGATCCTGCCCCCCATCGCGGGGCCATTACGCCAGCACGACGCTACCACGACGACTTGACAGCCCACCTTCAGCCTATGGTCTCCGCCTTACACCTCTTATATCCGCCTCTCCCCTGACGGGGATACTCTCCTTGTGGGCAGGAAGGACGCGGACACCCAAGACACACCAGGTCCATGTGTGCCTTTCCCGCCCGCCCTCTTATCATCCCGTTTCCTCACGTTTTCCCTTTTGTGGCTGGGGAAATTATAACAGTCACTACCAGATTGTCTCTGTTGTGCGTTCCAGCCGTGCCCGCATGATCCGCTCTTTGAGGCACCTGCGACCAGTCCGAAGGCAAGGATTAGATCTAGCCTGGTCGTCTCTAGAGTTGTAGTCCTCTGGCCAATGCCTCAGCTTGGGACAATGAGATTCCCCATAAACGGCGCGCTCTGGGGGGCACGAGGAGGAAAAAGCCACATGGGAGCTCGCTCTCTCTGCAATCATCATCTCTATACACGGAATGATCTTTTTTTTGCTCACTGGCTCTGGCGATGCAGTGATAGCCACAGCGCAGTGTGCTCGGCCACCCCCCGACTCCGCCCCCACATCCCCCCCCTCCGTGATTGGCCACACGGTGAGAGGCAGTTAAATACTCACACGGCCTGTCCTGGCACCTCCAATACGACTACTTAGCTTCCTATGTGGGATTAGGGTCAGCTGCGTGGGAGCGCCCACTGCCCACTGTGTGCCAGGCTCCTCCCCCTGGGCTGACGGTCTCGTCCTGCCTGCTCCCTTGTTTAAAGATGCAGGCTGTTTGATATCTTTTACAGAGCAGGGGCTAGAGCCTATTGGCTGAAGCTCACGATGAACCAGAGCCATAGGGGCAAGACGTCACTCACACACTCCCAAGCTTCTCCATGCTGATAACAACTCCTGTCGGCGAGGTCAGTGCACCGTGTCGAATACGTTAGTTACACACAGATCATCCGGGGCGACCGTCTAGCGATGTGACACATAGCTTGTTCCTCGCGCTTGGGGGGGGAAGCGCGAGTGGAAAACGGTGCCGGGAGATTGTGGCGGGGCGGCGAGACCTTCTCGCGCACCTACTGGCATGACTACTGGTGGCCTTGACCGGAGAAGGGACCTGCCCTCTTTTGCTCCAGCGTCCAGTGCCAATAACCCTTGGTGTCAAGGTGTCGCCCTGTCCCAGCGCACAGGCAAAACCAGGGGTGAATGCCCACTGCCTCCCTGTCTAGTCTGTAGTGAGGAGGCGGAGAGAAGCCGTCGGCCAGTCCGCCATGCCATCAGCACGCCTCACTCGGGGCAGAGCGCTGGGCTGCACCTGGAGGAATAGAGTGTGCGGGCAGAGTGTCTGCTGGCCGGCTTGACGGGATGGACGAAGAGAAAACAAAAGGGGGCACACTCTTATCTCCGACTGCCCTGAGAAGCTGTGTCGAGGCTTAGCAGAGATACCAATTCGTATAGCGTTGAATTTCATGCAGCGTGGCCCGGAATAGTCTGATAAAGATGACATGGCTCTGGCGCATCATTCCCATGTTGGCTATTGATCGCTCCTAAATTTCCAACCAGCACTCCAGGGTCCTGGGGTCTTCGCATCGGAGCAGGACCAAGCCGTTGGCAAAACTCACCCACTCGCAAAGGCCGCAAGTAGGCTCCAGACAGATTCGTGTGGACACAACCCACTCAGTAGCCGTGACCTCACGTGCTTGCTAGGCTAGAGACGTGTTCACATCCTAGCCACTGTCAAGTTGCTCTCTATGCGTGTCATGCCTGCTCGAGAGAGAGTCACCATAGATCGGTGACACAGGAAGGGACTCTGATTAGACCAAATTGGAGACTGAAGGCTCCGTGCTGTTATATGTCTGTTGTATTGTCTCCTTGTAGCTTCAGGTCCTCGCCAGCAGGTGTTGTTTGACGCTTGTTTAGCTGCGGCCACCAACCCAGGAAGGCCCCAGTCGAGATCAGGGCCCCATTGTGCCATGCACTGCCCAGACCCTGGCTGAGATCCGGGCCCCCATTGTGCCAGGCACTGCCCAGACCCAGGCCGAGATCCGGGCCCCCACTGTGCCAGGCGCTGCCCAGACCCAGGCCGAGATCAGGGCCCCATTGTGCCAGGCGCTGCCCAGACCCAGGCCGAGATCAGGGCCCCATTGTGCAAGGCACTGCACAGACCCTGGCCGAGATCAGGGCCCCATTGTGCCAGGTGCTGCCCAGACCCAGGCTGAGATCAGGGCCCCATTGTGCCAGGCGCTGCCCAGACCCCAGTTGAGATCAGGGCCCCATTGTGCCAGGCGCTGCACAGACCCAGGCTGAGATCAGCGCCCCATTGTGCCAGGCGCTGCACAGACCCTGGCTGAGATGAGCGCCCCATTGTGCCAAGTGCTGCACAGACCCTGGCCGAGATCAGGGCCCCATTGTGCCAGGTGCTGCACAGACCCCAGTCGAGACCAGGCCCCCATCTTGCGGGTGCCACAGGACACCTAGTGAGGAGAGTCCCTGCCCTGAATAGCTTCCAGTGTAAGGTGACAAGACAAAGGCAACAACAGAGCCTGAGCTCAGGGTGGGGCAACGGCTGCGCAGGGTCCCCCGGCAGGACAGGGACAGAGCTGGGATTACAGTGCAAGGCTCCTGGCTGGGTGGCTTGTCCCCAGACCTGCTGCCTCTCTCTGCTTGCCCTGGGCAATGGGGGAGACCAAGCGCTTGTGCCTCTTGGGTTGTCAGATGGAGAATGGGGCTCAGAAGGATTTTTCCAAACAACTAAAAAGCCAGTGTCTGTGGTTGGGTTTTTAACCCTTGCACTTCCGGGTGCCCCCTGGTGCTGCATGGGAGCTCTCAGCCCATGGAGTGTTTCCTGTGAGCTGCTGCCTCAGGCCTGTGAGCCAAACACGCTGAGGCCTGGTCTGCCCTTGCTCCCTGGTTCTCACCTGTCTACGCTCAAATTCATCTCCCACTGCCGTAAGCGCCTGCCGTGGTGCTAGAGTCACACCAGCGCCCCGAGCGGTGGTGAACCGTGGGCTGTCTACAGAGGTCAACACAGTGCGACTGTAGACACCACACGACCTATATCGACCCTCACAGCCACTATCCCCCAATGCCTGACACTGGCTGCTCAAGTATTAAGTCATTGCATATGTTATCTTGATGTCAGTGGTAGGCCAACAGATGCATTTCTACCTGTTCGGGTTATAGAAGACACATCAGCTCCATCTGTGACAATCCACAACTTAGAAGAGTTAAATGCTTGTAAATTAAACCCCAAACATATGGCTGCTTGTGCATCTGATGGAGCTGAAAACTTCTCCGGAAGACATGGGGGAGGACAAGCTTTGCACAGAGAAAAGTGTAACTCCAATCTCTCCTATACACACTGCAGAGGTCATCGACGCCAGCTAGCACTAGTATGAGCTGCAGAATCTTCAAAAGACATTTAAAAAGCCCTAAAAATTTAATGTTCTCATTATATTCCTTTTTCAGCAAGAGTCCAAAAAGACTGAACATTTTGGGAAAAAAAGAACATATACGTTGGGACTGAAGTTCAGATGAATCCAACCTGGGAAATGCCACTGGCTTTCTCATGAGTGATCCTTGGCTGGTGTCTTAAAATTACGGCAACTGTTATTACTGGCTTTGGAAAGTATCTACCGAGATGGGACGGTTCTAAGTAGTGAGGCTGGTGGGCTACTTTTGCTTCTACCTTCAGAAAAGACTATCGCCATTCTCTCTCTCTCGTAGGTCTACTGTTAAAACCATTTGGGTCATTAAACAATGCCGTCGAGGCATCTGCTCTAACACTCGTAGGTCATTGTCCAGCAATAGAAGCTACATTTGGATCAATCAGAGCATTATCCATTGAAAAAGTACTGGAAGAAGCAAAGACTTCAGTCCACAAGTTGACTAGTGACAGCATTTATACTGAATCCTTAAGTGAAGAAGACAAGAAGTGTTTGTTAAGCCAGCTGAAAAAGTACATAGACTTGATCCTTGCAAATCTACAACAGCAACTTCTGGATTCTACTCAACCTCTAACTAGCTTTTACAGATCCCTGTCTTATAAAATATCAACACTTGACTGGAGTGAGGTGCTGCCAGCAATGGGGCTGGCATGTAATCTGGACAGAATAGAGAATTTGAACAGAGAGTAGAATATCATACAATGAACAACGTCGTCTTAACCTCTGAGGATAGGACAAGAAGCAATGGGCTTCAATTGCAGCAACGGGATTTAGGCTGGTCATTAGAAAAAACTTCCTGTCAGGGTGGTTAAGCACTGGAGATTTTTAAGAGCACGTTAGACAAACACCTGTCAGGGATGGTCTAGATCAGTGGTTCCCAAACTGGGGTTTGTGAACCCCTGGAGGTTCGCAAAATGTTACAAGGAGTTCTCAGGAAAAAAATCCCTAATGGCGGACAGAGTTGTCCCTTGGGACCCTGGGCAGCACGGGGCCAGCAACCCAGAGCCCCTGGACTTCCAAGAGCGAAGCAGATGAAAGCAAACATCTCTATTGCACTGAGGAGATTGAAACTTCAAGACTCATAAGAAATGAAAAGGGAGGGGGATATTTTTTGTTATTTTTAAAATTAAATAGCTAGGATTGTTTTTAAAATAATTATCAAGAACAAGATGAAGCTTTGTTGTAACGTGCGTTGTTAGCCTGGACTGCTCAAAACCTGAATGCTTGTGTAGGGGGAACTCTGAGTTGGCTTCTTAAATCCTGTCCTGCTGTTTCACATCTGATACTCCTTGATGAAACATAGGAGCCCTGTGTTAGAACAGGCTTATTCAAAGTGATACAAGCTACAAAAGAGTGTTGCCATTTTCCTAATATAATACAAATACTGTCATGATACATAATAATAATAAATAGTATGTAATAAGCATGTCATAAAAACAAATTTTATATTTATGCTCCAGTGAAGGAGAAAATCCCTGGAAATATTCATTTTAAGGAGGGGGTTCGTGAGACTGGACATTTTAGTGAAAGGGATTCACAAGTTGTTAAAGTTTGGGAAGCACTGGTCTAGATAATACTCAGTCCTGCCATGAGTGCAGGGGACAGGACTAGATGACCTCTCAAGGTCCCTTCCAGTCCTATGATTCTATGATTTGACTTCAACTTCTTCTTTATCATCACTAATGGTTCGAACCAATCTTTGTGCTACGTTTCCTGGGATGAGAGAAGTAGGAATTCGTCATAATCCCAGCCACAACAGCTGCAGTTGAGCGTTCTTTGTCCTCATTGAATAGAATTTTGTGTTCTCAAACAAGTTGCCTTCTTCCTGATCGTGAGCATTTCATGAAGCACTGGAAGTACCAGACACACGAGAAGCCACCAAAGATGAACTCACTGCATTTGAGAAGTTCATTAACAGAGCTGTGCAAAAGGACAACAAGAAACCAAGAAGGAGGTAGCTGTAGGCTTGAGGGGCCGTTACTGGTTCATGCAACTGACCAATTCCCTCCTCATTCCCCCCGCTGGCCTGTCCTCGCCTGGGCCCAGGAGCTACAAGGCAGAAGTGCCAATAAGCGTGTCTTGTTTACAACACTAGGGAGCAGGGAAGGGAGTTCGTTGTCCATCCAATGGTACCTCTGGACGTTTGATCTGTAGCTGCTGCCATTATGGCCTGGGGGCTGCCCCCTCTGCACCTGCAGAAGGTACACCTGGACCTGAGGAGGAGGAGAAAGAAGAGGACGTGGAGGAAATGTTCAGCGAGATCCTGCAAGCCAGCATTGCACTGATCAATGCACAGAGGGCCCAGAGGATGAATATTTCAGGTGAGGGAAGGAGCGGCCAGGAGTCCCAGCAGGAAAAGGAGCGGGCAATGCACCAGGACATAATGGGGCTTCTCCAGCAGCGACCACAAATGCTGCAGGCTCTTGTTGACCTCAAAGTTCAACAATTCTGGGCTCACCTGCTTTTTCTGCCAAAGGAGAACTCATGGGTGGCACACGAATCCCTCCTACAGCGAGGTTAGCCCCTGGCCCCGTCTCTTCCACCCGAGGCTCTGACCCTAGCCCACCCCTTCTGCCCCCCCAGCCCACCAGAGTCCTGAGACCACCTCTACAGCCAAAGGACCCCCGGCTGGAATGCTTTGAGTGCCTGCCCACCCACCTTAGCTGCCCCAGGCTGCCTACTGGCCCAAGCCCTGAGCTCCAGGTTGCCGGCCTGAGCTGAGCCCCTGGCTTCAGGGGTAAGGAGGAGTGAGGGCAGAGCATGGGCAGGGCCATGGGAGAAAAGCTCCCTACATCCCACTCCATGTGGTATCAGGGGCTGCATCCATACCACACCGGGGGAAGGAAGGAGAACCACTGGCTGTGAGAGCCACGGTACTGAATGTGTAGCCAAACCGGACAGGGAACTTCTGTTCTGTTAATTCATTTCAGAAGTTTTGATTATATTTCTCTTGTGTCACACGCTGGGTTTTTGCACTGTTTTGGTACACAATAAACACCTACTTTTTGGAAAATAATGATTTTTTAATTACTTCCCACCTTGTGATGAATATAAACAGATAACACAAGTGTGTAAGGACAAAATTAGAAAAGCCGAGGCACAAAACGAGATCAAACTAGCTAGGGACATAAAAGGAAACAAGAAAACACTCCACAAAGCCACTAGAAGCAAGAGGAAGGCCAAGGACAGAGTAGGCCCGTTACTCAATGAGGGGGTAAGACGATAGCAGACAATGTGGAAATGGCAGAGGTGCTTAATGACGTCCTTGTTTCAGTTTTCACCAAGAAGGTCGGTGGCGATTGGACGTCTGACCTAGTGAATGCCAGTGATCAGAGTCTAAAATAGGGACAGAACAAGTCAAAAATTACTTAGACAAGTTAGATGTCTTCAAATCACCAGGGCCTGATGAAATGAATCCTAGATACTCAAGGAGCTGACTGAGGAGCTATCTGAGCCATTAGCGATTATCTTTGAAAAGTCATGGAAGACGGGAGAGATTCCAGAAGACTAGAAAAGGGCAAATCTAGTGCCCATCTATAAAAAGGGAAATAAGGAGAACCCGGGGTATTACTGACCAGTCAGCTTAACTTCTGTGCCCGGAAAGATAATGGAGCAAATAATTAAGCAATCCCTTTGCAAACACCTAGAAGCTAATAATGTGATAAGTAACAGTCAGCATGGATTTGTCAAGAACAAATTGTGTCAAAACAACCTGATAGCTTTCTTTGACAGGGTATCAAGCCTTGTGAATGGAGTGTATGATAGACGCAGACCAGTTGGGTATAGCAGAAGGCAGATATACTGGCCACTGGATTAACAGTTTTCTGCTCCCTGAGTGACCAGAGCAGGGGCTGCTCCAGGCTAATGAGAACACCTGACTCTAATTAACCTGCAAAGAGTCAGGTGAGGCCATTAAGCTAATGTGACCACTTGACTCTAATTAAGGCCCCGCTGATACTATAAAAAGGGCTCACTTCAGTCAGACAGAGGGGAGCCAGAGGAGAAGAAGTGTGGCTGAAGGGCTGGGTAATGAAGACACCCTCAAACCATCAGTAAGGAAGCCCTAAGGTAAGGGTGAAGAAGGGAGAAGCAGGAGGCTGTGGGGAAGTGGCCCAGGGAAATATAACAACTCTGGCAGTGAAAGGTTGGCTGCCAACAGCTGCTTCCGTTAGGGTCCCTGGGCTGGAACCTGGAGTAGAGGGTGGTCCTGGGTTCCCCCCAACCCACCACTACAGGAAATCTTCTGGGAGGGGAAGTCAGGCCCCTGTCAGGACAGGAGGCTAAACTGTTCTGAAACAAGCCCCCAGGGATGACAGAGACTGTGGGAGTTCTCTTACCAGCCTCCTTGCTGGCCTATGATGAAAAGGGCTCAGTGGATGGTAACCCTGGCCCCAGAAAGAGAAGGGCTATGTGGAGGGTCACAGTGAGCCACTGAGGCTAGCAAAAACTGCCTAGAAGCGCAGGACCCACGGGAGCAAGGTCAGAGCTTTGCCACAGGGGGAAGCAGTAGATGTGGCATATCTTTACTTTAGTAAGGCTTTTGGAACTGTCTTACATGACCATCTCATAAACAAACAAGGGAAATACAGCCTAGATGGAGCTACTATAAAGTGGGTGAATAACTGGTTGGAAAGTCGTTCCCAGAGCGTAGTTATGAGTGGTTCACAGTCAGGCTGGAAGGGCACAACGAGTGGGGTCCCGCAGGGCTCGGTTCTGGGTCCGGTTTTGTTCAAAATCTTCATCGATGATTTAGATCATGGCACAGAGAGTCCACTTATAAAGTTTGCAGACGATACCAAGCTGGGAGGGGTTGCAAGGGCTTTGGAGGAGAGGATTAAAATTCAAAATGATCTGGACAAACTAGGGACATGGTCTGAAGGAACTAGGATGAAATTCAATAAGGACAAATGCAAAGTGCTCCACTTGGGAAGGAACAGTCAGCTGCACACGTGCAAAATGGGAAATAGCTGCCTAGGTAGGAGCACTGAGGAAAGGGATCTGGGGGTCATAGAGGATCACAAGCTAAATATGAGTCAACAATGTAACACTTGCAAAAAAAGCAAACATCATTCTGGGCTATATTAGCAGGAGTAGTGTAAGCAAGACACGAGAATTCATTCTTCTGCTCTGCTCTGCACTGATTAGGCCTCAGCTGGAGGATTGTGTCCAGTTCTGGGCATCACATTTCAGGAAAGATATGGACAAATTGGAGAAAGTCCAGAGAGGAGCAGCAAAAATGATTAAAGGTCTAGAGAACATGAACTGTAAGGGAAGACTGAAAAAATTGGGTTTGTTTAGTGTGGAGAAGAGAAGACTGAGAGGGAGCATGACAACAGTTTTCAAATACATAAAAGATTGTTACAAGAAGGAGGGAGGAAAAATTGTTCTCGTTAACCTCTGAGGCTAGGACAAGAAGCAATGGGCTTAAACTGCAGCAAGGGCAGTTTAGGTTGGACATTAGGCTTGGAGAGAGATGCTCTGCTCCCAGGGCTGGGGCTAAATTGCATGGCAGTGCCAGTCCCAGAGAGCTGCCAGCCCTCTTGACTGCTGATGACAGAACAAGGAGCAATGGTCTCAAGTTGCAGTGGGGGAGGTTTAGGTTGGATATTAGAAAAAATGTTTTCACTAGGACGGTGGTGACACACTGGGATGGGTTACTAGGGAGGTGGTGGAATCTTCTTCCTTAGCGGTTTTTAAGGTCAGGCTTGACAAAGCCCTGGCTGGGATGATTTAGTTGGGGGTTGGCCCTGCTTTAAGCAGGGGGTTGGACTAGATACCTCCTGAGTCCCGTCCAACCCTGATATTCTATGATTCTATGAGACATAGGGTGCTGCAAAGCTATTGCAAAGCCAGACAGAAAAGCTCCCCCCACCCTCCCAGGCTGGGCACTTCCTGTGGGCAGAACAGGTCACCTTGCCCTTAAAGATGAGAGAGACCGAGTCCTACCAAGGCAGCAAATGTGTCTCCCTCTCTCAGGGATCAGGGGGTTGTTCTAGGGCACACAGGCTCTGTGTCCCCAAACCCTGATGGGACTTGGCTATGAGTGCCTCTCCCCCTCTCAGGGGCTGGAGGTTGTTCCAGGGCACACAGGTTCTTAGCCCCCAAACCCCACAGAGACCCAACCGCAAGCAGTTTGTCTCGTGACCCAGGGACTCAGGCTAGTTCCTCCGTGTCTGCTTGTGATGTTATTGACATGAACTGCGACCGTATAGATCATTGTTGCAATCAAGGTCATATAGTGGCACCAAATCTGGTACAGAGGAGGTCAAGTAAGGTGTTTGTGACAAGGTTATGGTTTGCTGGTTATGATTATGCTGTCTGTATGCAAGTTATCAATGTTGTATTTAAAGTTATAAGTGTTGGCTCTATAATGTCTGTATTTCAAACTTATGCTATGCTTCTGGGTGACACCCCAGACAAGTTGGTGTTAGCTCTGCCTAGCCTGCTTGGTGGCCCATTAAGGACCGTCAGCTGTACAATTGACCCATTGAGAGAAGGTGGGTACACCTTGTGACTGAGCAAGACATGCACGGACATGCCTATGGGCAGAACTCTGAGGTTTTTCCATGCCATGTGCTGGATAGCTTGTCTTTGGAACCAGGGCCGGTTCTGGCTTTTTTGCCGCCCCAAGCAAAAAAAAAAGGCGGGGGGGGAGCGGAGCGGCAAAGCAGGAGGGGGGAAAAAAACAAAACAAAACAAAAAAACCTGTGGCGTGGGCGGAGCAGCAAAGCGGGGGTAGGGGGGAACCTGCAGCACGGCTGGAAAGGCAAAGCAGGGGGAAAAAAACAATACCTGGGGCATGGCAGGAACCAGGGTGCGGGGGGACTCCCTGTGCTGCAGACGTGCAGCGGAGCACGCACCCAGTCTAGCGGGAAGGAAGGGGAAGGAGTGGGGGAGAGAGAGAGAGCAGGGGGGCGGCCAGGGCTTCAGCTTGGTCCCAACCACTGTGCCGCCTGCCGGGAGGGCTCTGGGCCGCTCCAGTCGGTGGAGAGGGAAGAACAGGGGCTGCCCTGTCCAGTTTGCTGCAGGGCGCTCCCCTCCTCTGTACTGCCGCCCCCTACAGGGCGGCCGGAGCGGCAAAGGAAAACCAAAAACAAAAAAAAACCCCAGCCGTGCTGCCCTAGGATTGAGCGGAATGCCGCCCCATAGAATATGCCGCCCCAAGCACCAGCTTGTTCAGCTGGTGCCTGGAGCCGGCCCTGTTTGGAACAAAGAAAGCAGAGGCCACATGGCAAGAGACTATAAAAGGCTGCTGCATCTCCTCCATCTTGTCTTCAGTCCTGCTTCTAACCCGTGGCTGCAATCCAGGCTGCAAACTGAAGCTCTGAACAAAGGACTCAATGACCCATCCCAGCGGGGGATGTACTCCAGAGACTTGATTTGAACCTGCAGTTTAATCCATCACTGCTACAAGCCTGAAGAACTTTGCCATTACTGTATGTAATTGGTTCCATTTAACCAATTCTAGCTCTCATCTCTATTTCTTTCTTTTTATGAATAAGCCTTTAGATTTTAGATTCTAAAGGACTGGCTACAGCATGATTTGTGGGTAAGCTCTGACTTGTATATTGACCTGGGTCTGGGGCTTGGTCCTTTGGGATCGGGAGAACCGTTTTTCTTTTACTGGGGTATTGGTTTTCATGACCAGTCATCCCCGTAATGAGTGGCACGGGTGGTGATACTGGGAAACTGGAGTGTTTTAGGGAATTGCTTGTGTGACTTCTGTTTAGCCAGTGGGCTGAGACCAAAGCCAGCATCGTTACACCGCTCCAGCCCTGAGTCGTGTTCATGTTGAATGGAGAACCAACAAAGCATCCATGTCACCTGCGGGACTCCAGATCCTAGGGGCTCCTGCTCTGGCCTTGAGCTCCTGCACCATGGCCTGGTCACACCTAAGCTCGCCTGGGGTCCCAGCGTGGTTTGGCTGGGGGAGAGGAGTTCGGATGTGACAGTGGGACTGACTCACCAAGAGTCGCTTTCTTCTGACACTGAACAAGGAGCTCTGGTAGCAGAAGGGCCCCGTCGTCCCCAGAGCTGCTGTCTCTGCTGTACCCCAGAGCTCCTGCCTGTCTCGTCCCCTCCTGCCTGGGTCTGGGCACCATGGACTTTGTCATGAGCTAAGGGCCAGGGCTTGTCTGCAGGAGAAAGGCCCTGTGCTGGGATGGGAGAGTCACACAGCCCCTGGCTGGGTGCAAGGCTCTGCCTTGCCCAGAGCTTCTTGCTCCCCACAAGTATACGGGGTCCCAGCAGCAAGGGTTGGGGGTCCCATGTCGATCAGACCAGGCCCCCTGGCTTAGGCTAATCCAGGCTGCATTGCAGTGGCCAGGGCCTGAGGCCCATGGGCCTGTGGCGTCAGCTGCATATCCTTTAAACTGCCCCCTTTAGGACAGAGCTTCTCCCCCATGGCTCCGGAGCAGCTCGGGGGTAGGGGGCAGGGCTGCAAGCGAGCCCCTTGTGTGTGATTGTGCGACTTGCCTGCCTCACAAGGCAGGAGCTGGGCAGCTGGGTGGAGAAGAGCAGAAAGACTCAGAAGTGCCAAGCCACAGAGGTGGAGAGACAGAGGACTTGGCCTGATGCCCAGGGTGGGAGCAGGGCACAGAGTGCAGGCCATGGCATGAGCTTCTTCTGAGGGAGGGGCCCACGTGCTGTTCAGGGGGAGTTGCCTCTGCCATGGCTTGCCGTGCTGACATCACACAATGCCCTGTGCCAGACTCGCCCAGTCCCGGGGCAGCAGCCCCACCCCGCTCCCCGGAGAGCTGCCCCATAAACCAGACTGGCTTCCATCCTGGCCTGACGTCAGCAGGGCCCTCCCAGAGGCTGTGCTCACGCCCTGCAGTCTGGGGTGGATCGGGGACACTGGCTGCAGCCCCTGCTCCCTGGGCCAGTCTGGCTTAGTCTGCCACAGGAATTGGGGTCCCCTTCACCGGCTCAAAACCACCACTCCCTCTGCCCCACACAGGGTGGAGCTGGCACTGGGGCAAATCTGGCCAGCAGGCAGCTTCTACAGTGCCTGAGAGAGCATGGTGGGGAGCCCCAGCTGGGGGGGACAGTGATGGGACCTGGTGTGATTGGGTTAGGGTGACCAGACAGCAAGTGTGAAAAATCAGGACAGGGAGCGGAGGGTAATAGGCACCTATATAAGAGAGAGACCCAAAAATCGGGACTGTCCCTGTAAAATCGGGACTGTCCCTGTAAAATCGGGACATCTGGTCACCCTAGGTTGGGTTGGGGAGCCCAGCTGCAGGGTTGGGTGTTGGGTGGGGGGGTTGTGACGTACCCCTGGTGTTATCTGGACCGGTGATATGCTAGGTCACTCCAATCGTCGACTCTGGGAGCCAGCCTTACCCTGCTCTCCTGTGAGAACCCCCACTCCTGAGCTGTTCACGCACAGCCTCTGGCATGTGAGCTGCTCCTAGATACTTGCAACCAAATGACACTAGCCAATATCTCTGGTCCCAGACACAATCCTAGGAACCTCCATCTTGCAGTGTCCAGTTATGCCCACTGGATGCTGAAAGCTTATATAAGTTCATCAATTTAACAAATAAATTTATATGTGCCAGGCTTATTATCCCAATGGGAGTCTCTGACACGCTTCAGATCAAACACACTGTTTCAGGTAGAATAAACAGAGTTATTAACTATAAAGATAGATTTTAAGTGATTATAAGTCAAAGCATAACAAGTCAGTGTGATTACTAAAATAAAATTATAAGCACACAGTCTAAACCAGTGGTCCCCAACCTTTTTCGTCTGGTGCCTGCCACAGTCCTGCGGTGAGCATCCACCGAAATTCCGCCGACAAGCAGCAACATCAATAGGCGTCGCTGCCAAAATACCACAAAAAATCGGCAGCATTTCGGCGGCGATGCCTCTGGATGACGCAGCTTGTCGGCGACATTTTGGCAGATTCTCGTCTGCTGGCCAGGACGCGGGCACACTTAGAAGCAAGAAGCAGGATTAAAGACAAGATGGAGGAGCTGCAGCAGCCTTTTATAGTCTCTTGTCATGTGGCCTCTGCTTTCTTTGTTTCAAAGACAAGCTGCCCAGCACATGGCATGGAAAAACCTTAGAGTTCTGTCCATAGGCATGTCCATGCATGTCTTGCTCAGTCACAAGGTGTATCCGCCTTCTCTCAGTGGGTCAGTTGTACAGCTGATGGTCCTTAATGGTCCACCAAGCAGGCTAGGTAGTGCTGACACCAACTTGTCTAGGGTGTCACCCAGAAGCATAGCACAAGTTTGAAATACAGACAGTATAGAGCCAGTACTTATAACTTTAAATACAAAAATGATACCTGCATACAGACAGCATAAGCATAACCAGCAAACCATAACCTTGTCATAGACACCTTATTTGATCTCCTTTGTACCAGATTTGGTGCCACTATATGACCTTGATTGCAACAATGATCTATACGGTCGCAGTTCATGTCAATAATGTCACACCAGGGCAGGAGGATGCAGTTCTGGGGTCCTAGGCTGGGGAGCTGGGTGGGAAGTGGCTGGACCTTCCCTATTGTCAGTTCATGAGAAAACTGGGAAAAGCTCCCTGTAACTCAATTGGGCATGTCCCTGCCTGTGTGAGTGCAGGACCTGACAGAGGCTTGTGACTTGGCAACAGCAGCGCAGTGCGAGAGGGAGCCCAGGTTGGTAAGACAGAGGGCTGAGCGGTACCCCAGTTCCAAGTAGCACCCTGGGAACCCATCACAAAGGGACTGTCCCTTGGGGTGACCACAACCCCCCTGCCCACTGAAGATGCAGAGAGATGTATTATGACAGTTACAAACCATTTTAAGCATTCAGCTAAAGCGTGGGCTCATTGGCTGGTGTAGCTGTCCACAGCAGACTCGTGCATGGGCAAGAAGAAGACACGAGGTACCAAGGGCCGTGGTGCAACCTTGAACTATCCCGCACAAGGACATGTTTCCCTTGTTCCATCCCTATCTGGGCCCAGTGTGGGGTGGGATGACCTGCCTTTAGCCTGAGCTATGGGGGTGGTAGCATCTTCCCAAGGGGCCAGCCGGGCCCCTCCTTTTGCAGCCCTTCTTGGCTGAGCTCAGGTAACCCACCCAGCTAGTGGCTGAAGGGCCCTATTGGCCGTTATCGAGAGGGCGACGAGATGCCCTTCCCTCCTGCACACCCAGGGTCTGATCTTCCTGGGCACTTTGCCAGCAATGGGGCGACTGGATGCCCAGCTCTCACGTCAGAGTGAATCCTGTCCCTACTGGAGTTACCGGGAGTTTTGCCACTGACATAAACAGGGCTGTTCCAAGGAGAGTAGGGTCGAGCCCAGAGGCCCCCCTGACAGGGATGGATTACCCAATAGACAGACTAAGCATGTGCTTAGGGCATCAGCAAAGCAGGGGGCACCAAAAAAAGAGATTATTTTTTTGAAAAAAATTGATATTTCAAAAAAAGCATGGAAGTAGTCATCATGGGAAAAATCAGACCTTTGTTAGACTTCTTCATACTCCACTACACACTCTTCCCTGATTTTTCTGTTTGCTTTTTATTATTTATCCCCACCTAAACCAGGGGGGCGTCCTACTAACATAGATTGAAATAATGCGAGGAAATCAGATCCTGTCATGTATTGCAATCATTTGATGTTTTATTACTGATATATTCTTCTGAGTTATATGTACTTGATTCGTTTTTTCTTTTGTTATATATATAAAATATACATAAAAATAATGTACGTTGTGTAATTTTTTTTTTTTTAAGTTCAGATAAGGGGCAGGATGAAACGTAACCAACTGAAAGGAGCACAAAAACTTAAACTGAAGGAAGAAAACAAACAAAAAACTAGTGAAATTTTCCAAAATCTTCCAAAGCTGACATCATTTTTCAAGGTGAATCCATCAGAAGCAACATCTTCTCTTGGTAGCACAGACATCATTCCAAAACCTGTAGGTGTTTCAGAGACTGACCCTTCTTCTGTTGGTGAAACAAACACCATTCAAGAAGGTGTGGATGTGTCAGAGACTGTAATTGATCATCCTACTCCTGGCAGTAAAACAGACATTGTTCTAGAACAGGGGTAGGCAACCTATGGCACGCATGCCGAAGGTGGCACGCAAGCTGATTTTCAGTGGCACTCACACTGCCGGGTCCTGGCGAGCGGGCTGGGGGGGCTCTGCACTTTAATTTAATTTTAAATGAAGCTTCTTAAACATTTTAAAAACCTTATTTACTTTACATACAACAATAGTTTAGTGATATATTATAGACTTCTAGAAAGAGACCTTCTAAAAAAGTTAAAATATATTACTGGCACGTGAAACCTTAAATCAGAGTGAATAAATGAAGACTCGGCACAGCACTTCTGAAAGGTTGCCGACCTCTGTCTAGAAGGTGTGGATGTGTCAGAGACTGACCTGCTCATGCTGTAAATAATAGGAGAAAGATCCTGGTACGTGGGTTGATTTCAGTACGATGATGTAGCTTACTGGATAGATCGGGACCAAATGACTGTCAACACCACACTGGTGAGAAATCACGCCGGACTTTTACCAATGGCAAAACAACAAGATATTGTCCACAAAAACTATTTTCCGGCATGAAAGCGAATGGTGAAAAATCACTCGCGAATGGCTACTACTATTCACCATCAGCAGGTCTCTGTACTGCTTTGTTTGCAAACTTTTTGCATCTAAACCTTTAACAACGGTTGATTGTGTCCGGTGGCAGTAAGAGTTTTCTCAACAATCCAGTTACTTTATACATTTTTCTCTGCCTCAACACACCAATGGGAAGTTCTTTACAAACAATTTGGGTAATGATCGTGTGTTGAAATCTCTTTCTAATACTCGCTGGGAGGCACATGCAGTGGCAACAAGTGCAATTCTGGAGTCCTACTCAAAGATTGTGGATGCGTTAGAAAGTATAGCTGAAGACCAATCACAAAAGGGAGAAACTATACGAGAGGCAGAAAACATTGCAAACAAGATGCAAGAACTAGAGTTTGTATTCATGTTGACCATGTGGAATGAAATTTTACAACACTTTTACCGCACAAATCAAGCTCTCCAAGAAAAAGAATTGGATTTGAAAACATGTGTAGACCTCTGTCAATCATTAGCAGACCACTTACACACTTTGAGGAATGATTTCGAAAGCTTTGAAGACATATCCAAAGATATCTTGCCTGATACTAACCACAAAGAAGCCTAGCCCCGCAAGCGAATCAGGAAAAAACAAGCAAATGTGCCACAGAAACAGCATTGAATCCTAGAGACAAATTTCATGTGTCTACTTACTATGCTATAATTGATACACTTGAAGCTCATATGAAGAGGAGAAGTGAAGTGTACAAAGAAATATCAAGTAGATTTTCTTTTCGAAATGATATGGACTTATCTAACGAACAATATTCACAAGGTTCCCAAAAGCTAGTTGACTCATACCCTGTTGACTTGACCATGAATCTCTGTGGAGAAGTACAGCAGTTACTCTGTGATATGTGCTCAAAGTTTAATGACACAGGAAAAATGAAATTCAGTCACATTGATCTTCATGACACAGTATTGAAAGACGGAATACAATGCGTATTTCCAAATGTAGAGATTGCACTACGTATTTTTCTAACATTGATGATTACTAACTGCTCCGCAGAATGCTCTTTCTCAGCTGAAAAAAAAAAAAAAAACCCTCAGAGAACAACAATGTGTCAGGACAGACTCGATTCACTTTTCCTATTGTGTATGGAAGCGGACGTGCTTTGTCGAGTCAGCTTCGATGAACTTATCCAGAATTTTGCAATCAGAAAAATCTAGAAAGAAGCTATTTTAATTTCAGCACACATGTAAGTTTGGTGTCATTTCGAAAAATAAAATGTTATTTTACGGTATAGTATTGTTTTTATTTTGACTTACATGGGGGGGGGGCACCATAATCTTTTCAGTGCTTGGGGCCTCTAAAGGTCTTAATCCGGCCCTGCCCCCTGAAATCCGTGGGAGTGGGACCGGGGCCCAGCACAGCTCATTGCTCTTTGCTTCTGTTGCTTAATTACAGCCCCTCTTCCTTCACTGCCACCACTTCCTGAGCTTCTGCAGAGACGCAGGTCCCTGGGGAGTCAGAGATGGGCACTGTTTCAGGGTTGGGGGGCAGCGCTATGCAGCAGCATCCCTCCCCCGCCTGACAGGCTCATTCTCCAGCAACCTGTAACTCAGAAACTAGGGGATGGAATTTCTTCAGACTTGGCAGAAAGATTCTCCGTCACCCTCAGGGGAAAGCTGCCCGTTTCCAGACCTAAGCCCTGTGTAGCGGGGTGACCACCCGCTCCAGCCTGGAAGGGGTTGGAAAAACCCTGCAGAGGGCAAGGTAAAACCCTGACTGACTGAGGGAAGTGGCTGCAGCCATGGCCATGCCCCAAACTGAGCCTTATAAGAAGGCCAGGGAAGCCAGAAGCAGCAGTCTCTCTCTGTTTGTAGAAGGAGAAGGACCTGGCTGCAGAGAGCTAGAGACAGAGTACTGGAGTGGAGCAGGGCTGGGGAAAGGCTGGGGAGCTCCAGCCTGGAAAGCCCCAGGCTGTGGCCTAGCACTGGGCTAACAGGTACTGCAGGTTGCAGAGGGCAGCCCAGGGGTAGGCCAAGGCAGCAGGTCCAAACCCTCCTTGCCAGTGATGAATAGGCTGATACTGCAGTCTGCCCCAGGGTGCAGAGGCTAGACGATGACTGGCAGTAGCCTGATACTGAGGTGAGGTAGGGATAGTGGGTTGGGGGTTCCCCTAGGAGGGGGAGATCCAGAACTGTAGGAGTACTGCCAGGGGGCAGTACCCAGTTGAAGGGGCACTGGGGTCCAGTGAGGGACATGGGGGGCCAGAGGACAGGTGGATCACCAGCCTGCAGAGGGTGCTGCGGAGCTGGAACAAGCTAATTCCCAGAACAAACCAGCAGGAGGCGCCGGAGGGGTGAGTCCGCTCCTCTACACTCTGTCTTAGGCCAAAGCTGTCGGCTGCTAAAATGGAGCTTCATGATGGAAAAGGCTCTCACCTTAACATTAGAAATAAACTGCCTCAGAGCTGAGCACAGAGGAATGGGCCAGTGGGGCTGGCACTGACCACCACTTCCAGGGAACTAGGTTCACTTCCTAGCTCACCCAGAGACCTCTGGGTAACACTCTTTAGCTCTACCCTGCCTCAGTTTCCCCATCATCCCAAATGAAGGGTGCTCTTTACCTTCCGCTGTGAACATAACAGCCACTGATGATTGTGAGGTGCCTAATGGCCATGGTGATGAGGCCTCCAGAGTTAAGGTTAAGATAAGCTTGACATTTAAAAGGTATTTTTTCCCAAATGCCCTAAAATCCATCTGTTGACTCAGATTGGGCCCTCTGAGGGTCTAGGGTGGGGGTAGTGGGGCAAACTTGGAATTGTTTGGCACAGAGGTTGCTGCCCCTTGGGTCTGGCACTTACAAGGGGTTTTCCAGGACCCTGTTAAAAGGTAATCCAGGCACTGGGGCCTGGCTGGATGATTCTGACTGGGGGCTGCTTTCTCTGGTCATGGCTCTGGCTTTGGCATTCCCTGCCCCCCGGGTAGTTTGGAGGCCTCTCTGTGCTGAACCCCAGGGGCACGCTGTGGGGAGACCGTTCTCCCCTGGGATGCCTGGTCTTCCCTCCATCACTGGTGTCAGGATGGTAGCTCCATGGAGCTTTGTCTGGGTTCAATGCAATTGTCTGAGCCATTTCTGAATGCCACCCACGCTCAGCCCCAGCGACCCCAGGGCTGTGAGCTCTGCGGGGCAAGTGGGGTGCAGCATGGTGAATCCAGAAGCCGTTGGGCCATAAGCCACTGGGGAATTCCCCCTCTTTTGGCCTGATGGGTGCTATGCCCCAGCCTGCCCCTGTGCCAGACCCTGCTGTGCCCATGCTGCTGGCCAGCTGCTCTACTTGGCTGAGGCTCAGGGCCCATCAGGCTGCTGGTTCTGGAATGGTTCTGGGATCCTGTGCTGTGGGCTAGCACCAGTCAGCTCTGGCAACATCAGCTCCCCACATCTGGGTGATACCGTGGGAGTGGGGCGGGTGTCTTAGCTCAGAGCCCCTCCCTGCACCCCCAGTGCCACCTGCATCCTCCCACCCAGTGAAGCTGCTCATCCTGCTATTGTGCCCTCCCAGCCTTTTGGAAGATCCTCGCCCACTGTCCCGCACCTCCCCTGTCCCCCGGACTCTCTTACACGCACAGGTCAGGACATATAGCTGAGTGCTTGAGACGTGTGCAGTTCCCCAACAAGCCAGAAGGTGGCGCTGTTTATCGGTGGCCCAGCACCTGCCAGGCAATACTGTAAAATTCCCTGTGTGTGTGTGAGTGTGTGTGTGTGTGTGTGTGTCACACTAATTAGGGCACTTCCTCGCTGCTGCGTGAACATGCCATGCAAATTATTTAATGGACTAATTTGCATATTTGCACATAACCATCAGCTTTGTTTTTTCAAAGCCCCAGTGCGGGGTTTTGTGCTGACAAAAGGGTGGGGGAGCGGCGGGCAATGCCCCATGCCAGCACATCACGCACTGCCCTGCCAGCCCGGCTCAGCCGATCTGCCCATAGGAGAACCAGGGCTTAGTCTCCACGGCCGGGGCACCCTGCATGGGGCACAGCGCTGCTCCAGGTCTGGGAGATCTGGGTTGGGGACCCCAGTGCCACCAGAGTGTCTGACAGTGCAGCACGCCAATGCACAGGGCAAGCAGAGCCCAGCTCACCCCCATCCCAGAGGCTGTGGTGCCTGGTGCAGACAATGAAGGTCACATCCAGCTCAATGCGGCTGTGGGGCCTTCCCTCCCCACTGCACATGGTCCGGGTGGGGGCAGCGTGAAGGACATGGAGAGACTGAGAGAGGGAGAACCCTCCCTCACATTTCCCCACATGCGACTGAGGGGACAGGGAGGACAGGGGAGGATCGGGGGGGTTTCTTGTTGTTTTCAATGGTTTGCATGCAGAGGGGGTGGGACTCAGTTTCCCTGAATGTTAGGGGTTTAACGAGATGGTGAGAGAAGGAGTTTGTTGTTACAGAGGGCCAGCGAAAGGCCTAGAGAATGGATAACCCAGTGACTGGTGACCAGCAGGCCCAGCTTGGGAGTCACAGCCGGTTCTGCCCAGTCGGAGGGCAATGGGCTGCGAAGAGAGGACCCTGGTGACCTGACCAGCCGTTTCCAGCCAGAAGGGAAACAAAGGTTGGATGAGATGAGAGGCTGGGAGGAGCAGAGGCCCAGGTGGCCTGTTTACCTGGGACAGAAGACCAAGGACAGAGGCAGGACTTGGGGGCCGGTGATATCAGATGCCCAGCTGGAAGGAGGAGGATTCTGGACTGGGCAGAGGAGAGCAACCAGAGCCCACCTGAACCCTGGAGAGACCTAAATGTGTTGTGCTGCGGGAGGCCAGGCCTGAGGCCCTGAGAGCTTCCTGTGCTGGGTTCAGTTGCTCAATATCCTTTCTGTTTTACACTGGCTGAGTCTCACTTCGGTCTAGAGATCAGAGTGGCATTATTCCTAATGGGAAGAAGGACCCAAGGATCCAGAGCGAGTGACTCCCTGAGGGGGTCCACAGCAAGAGACAGGTGTGCTGAAGGCTCAGAGAGGTGTGGTTCCAGGAGGTGGACGGGCTTAACCCCCGAGAGAGAGTGGACCCCCAAGAAGGGCTGTCACACTGAAGGGGGTTCCTCCCAGGGACCATACGGCACCAAGAGAGAGCATGAGTCCTGTGAGTCCATGGCAGGGGTGAAGAGGGGACCGGAGAGGTTGGCATGAGGTCGGGGTGGATTGGCAAAGGGTGGGGGCAGGTTGGATTTAGAAGGCAGGTCAGCACGCACCATGGAAGTAATGTAGCTGGGGTGGGCCCCAAAGATCACATCTTTAGAAAATGACCTGCTTGCTTCTCCATGACAAAGACGGGGTCACAGCAATTAAACAGGGTGTTGTTCGACACCTTCCAATAAATGATACCCTGTGACCTACCCAGGCACAAGCCACATGAACGTGCAGCTGTGTCACCCCTGCTCTCTAACCTGGGGAGCCCTTTGCAATGCCTGGCTGCTGTAGCCTGCACCAGGACTGCTCCCAAACAGCTTCCAGCATTGAAGTCACGCACCACTATGTGTGTGCACTGCAGCCGGCCAGCCACACTCTGGCTCCTACCAGCCTTTGTTATACTGCGGGGTGACCCCAACACACTTCCAGCCCCGGGTTTTCCCTCAGAAACATATGTTCTGTTCTGCCCGGCCCTGTCCTGGCCAGTGCAAATAGATTGAGTCTCTTACTCCGTTAAGGGAATAATATGCACAGGACTTGTGATCCCTAATGGAGTTTCCCAGACACTTCAACCTGACGGCACTGGATTAGAGAAAAGAAAATGGGTTTGTTACCAACAGAGAGATTTGACATGAGTCCAAGAAATGAGGCGTAAAAGCCAGAAATGATTACAAGAAAAATAAAGATAAAACACTTCCTGGTGCCTAAGTGAATCAACTGCTTTTGAGGCAAAGCAGGGTTTTCTCACTGCAGTCTTCCAGCAGTCTGATGGACCAAACCCTTGGGTCAGGACCCGTCCCTCTGAGTCCAAGGGCTGCTTCCTTTGTCTCTTCAGTGCAGTGAATGTGCCAGGCAGGAAGGGGTGGGGGCTTGGGGTGTTTGCCCCTCCTTTTTATAGTTCCAATCCCCCTCTTGAAAATCATTTCCAGCTGAGACCCAAGAGACGACGAGTCTGTGTGGAAGGATGTTCCCTGCTGGTTTTTGATGAGCAGAGCCTCGCCGCTGGAAAAAGAAAGAGCACAAGAAAAAAACAACAATGAGAACAAGAGATGAAAAAGTTACAAGACATTCATAAAAACACAGGCTCAAAAAGCAACAACAATTAACTAATATTAGGGGGAAACTGAATAGGTTGAGGGTAGATGCTGCTGCAAAAGCCCTTAGGTGGACCAAGCAGAAGTTTTGTAAAAAAAAGGACAGAATAAGGATAGGTGACAGTATTAGCTACAGCCCAGCCTGCTCTCCCCAGGGCTAGATGAACTGCTTAGGGAAATGTCTGGCAGAGGTCCTAGTGCTGTCCTCCATCATGAGTTCACAGGCTCAGGCCATCGACCAGTGGTTTCATGTTGGATCAAGGACCCTTGGGGCACAGTGGGCTCTGAATAACCGTGGGGACTCACTACACCTGGTGGGCCAGGCCCAGCTCCACGCATGGCTGCTCTGCATGGTTCTGGTGGCTTCAGAACCGTCAAATGCCATGATGGCCACTAGAGAGCTCCTGCCCAGTTGCCAGCCCCGTGGGCTCTTCGGTCCCAGCCGGACAGGCAGGTGGGGGCGTCTGGCTTACAGCTCCCTAGATGCAGGGATGTGTCTTGGGAAACCTCAGCTCACAGCCCCGGTGTCGAGCCCAGCTAAGGCACAGAACTTGTGCCTTGAGCCTCGGTGCTTCCCCAGTCCTGGTGCTGGGCAGGCCTGTTTGGCCCCTGGTGCGAGCTGGAGGTTGAGCCTGGCTGCCTGTGACCCCAGAAAGCCACCTCAGCAGCTGGGAATGGCGTGAGCGCATTGGTGTTCTGCCCCCGGGCCACACCCCATACTCTGCAGGCTAACTCTGCGGGGTCCCAGGCTGGCGGGTGGCACCCTCCGAGCCCCTGGGGGTGCAACGGGCCCGGAGCTGAGCCTGGGTGTGCTGGGGGGGGGGCTCAAAGAGTAGGGAGTGCCTCTACAGAGCTCAGGGAGCTGGGAGGAGCCCAGCCTGTCACCCCCTTCCCCCCATCCAGGAAGCAGCTCCTTAGGGCAGGGGGTAACAGTGCGGAGCTGGCAGGGAGGGCAGGTCCTAGGTCCCCTGGAGAAGTCACCTGTCTGAGCGCAGCCTGCCTGGCCTCTCAGCACCAGCTGATTTATGAGGTGCTGCAGCTCTCAGCCGGGCCCTCTGAGGGCTGGAAAGGGCCAGCTCTCTGCTGGCATCACAGGACAGGGAACTTCTTGGGTCAGGTGGGGCTGGGTGCCCAGCTGCAGGGTGAGGCCATGGGCAGGCCAGCGCTGCTTTCCACAGACAAACGGTCTTTGCAATGAGTTAGTCCCTGAAATCCCCAATCACCCAGGCCCAAGGCCCCAGGGATGCCCTCTCCCTCATGGGGACATCGGGCCAGCACAGGGTCTGGGTGGGTGCGGGGAGCAGCTGTATGGAGGGGGACGTGGATTGGGCCCTGAAGGAAGGATACTGGGGTGAGGGGGCACTAGGTGGGCTGGGGCTGCCTCAATGCACTCTTGGCTGCTAAGGAGCCACGTGAGGCAGGGATGGGGGGGATCCCACCAGGAAAGGCAGAGTGACCCCAGGAGTGAGACAACCACTCAGCCCCACCCCCACCCCAGCGCTGGATCCTTGCCAGGGCCGTGACCACAGCTCAGATCCGAGCAGCTGGGGATGGGGCAGATGGTGGGTGTGTGGGGTGCTGCCCTCAGTGTCCTCCCCTGACCCCGTGCCCCAGGTTGGTCTCAGCACCACACACACACCTGGCTGTATCGCACCGGCTTGCAGCTCATTCTGCCCTTTCTGGCCTTAGCTGGAGACACACCCGGGACCTCTCTGAAGCGGGACTCGGGAAGTCCTTGCTCACTGCTCACCATGGGCAGGTCCGGGGCATCGGCATGGCGGTTCAGAGCTGCGTGCTGGAGCAGTGGAGCTGAGAGCCTGCAGCCCCCTCACACTTTGGAGCAGCAGGCAGCGGGCACGGCTCTTCGGGGGTCTAGGCTAACGACGCGAAAGTGCGTCAGGGCTGGTGCTGGGGGAGGAAGGGACCCAGTGGTGATTACAGCCTGTGGTGTTAATAACGGGCACCGAGGTAATTAGTGCTCAGCTCCTGCTCCTCCCTGCAGGAGGCACAGCTGGGCCCTGACACTGGGCAGCATTTCACTTACCCCACCCCATGCTTTGGTGCCCACATACTCAGGGGCGGAGTGGGGGGCAGTGCTAGCATCAGGGAGCAGTGCTTGGGCTGGCAGAGTTTGGAGCCGGAGGGGGTCAGGGGTTGTGCTTGGACTGACAGAGTTGGGGCAGGGGCAGTGCTTGGACTGGCAGAGTTTGGAGCTGGGGGGGTCGGAGGTCTTGCTTGGACTGACAGAGTTGGAGCAGGGGCAGAGGCAGTGCGTGGGCTGGCAGAGTTTGGAGTCAGGAGGGTGGAGGGGTCAAAGGCAGTGCTTGGGCTGGCAGAGTTTGGAGGGAGGGGTCCAGCCAGCAGGCTCAGGGTTGCCAGTTTTGGTTGGACGTGTTCCTGGAGGTTTCATCACATGAAACAATCTCTCATTCCTGGAGATGCGGTAGCCTGTGAAGCCTGGCGGGTGGGTAACCCTACCAGCGGCTGAGCTGCTCGCAGCTTGGGGGGCGGTGCTGGGCCCTGGGGCTCCTGCACTGGCGGGATGTGGGGTCTCTGTGGCAGAGAGGGAGTCACCCTGTGCCCTGTGGGGGAGGCTCCAGGGCCTGACTCTCCAGGAGGGCTCAGCACCTACAGCTTGAGGGGGGTTGGGGATCCCAGGAATGCCGCATGCTGGAGGATCCCCGAGAGCGGGTCCTTGGCATGACACCTCTAGGCCTGAGAGCTGCTCACCGGCATTTGCCCCAGCTTGGTACAGGCAGAGGACCTGAGGCACAGAGAGGGGAAGAGACCAGGTCAGCGTTACACACAGAGCTGGGACAGAACCCAGGAGTCCTGGCTCCCAGCCCCACTCCCCTCCCCGAGCTGGGACAGAACCCAGGAGTCCTGGCTCCCAGCCCCCCCATTCTAATCATGAGCCCCATTCCCTTACCTGAGCTGAGACAGAACCCAGGAGTCCTGGCTCCCAGCCCCGCCCCCGTCCTAATCACTAGCCCCACTCCCCTACCTGAGCTGAAACAGAACCCAGGAGTCCTGGCTCCCAGCCCCCTCCAGTTCTAATCACTAGCCCCCTCCCCTCCCTGAGCTGGAAAGAGAACCCAGGAGTCCTGGCTCCGAGCCCCACTCCCCTCCCCTAGCTGGGACAGAACCCAGGAGTCCTGGCTCCCAGCCCCACTCCCTTCTCCGAGCTGGGAAGAGATCCCAGGAGTCCTGGCTCCCAGCCCCATTTGCTATCCGTGGGACACTCCAGTAGACTGCTGTGAATGGCTGTGAGTGCCTGACCTTGGGGTGGCATCCGGAGGCTGCTCAGGGACACTCAGCCAGGGGTGTCCTATGCCAGCTGCATGACCCAGGAGTGTACCTGCTGGCTTGTGAGACATTCACCCAGCAGGGAACTTACCGGCCATTCAGGGACTGCCCCCCACACCCCTGGGTAAGATGCTGTGTCACTGCCCTGCCTTGCCTGGCATCTTTGCTTGGGCACAGGCTCACAGCACCGAGTCACAGCCAGGCACCCCGAGCACTGTAGGAGAAGGTGACATCAGGGTCACTCTGGTGACATTAGTTAGCCCTGTGCCACCCTTGTGGGCTCATTTGCTGGCTTCAGCCTGGCTGGTCCTGGCTGGAGCCCCCGGATAGCCTGAGAATGCCAGTGGTGTCTCAGCAGGGCCGTTGACCGGCAGCCAAGCCATCCTGTCAGTGTCCAGGTGGCCAGCACTCCAGAGCGAATCAGAGCAAAGCGACAGGTGCTGGCAGCAGGGGTGACCCGGTCAGGGCTCACAGCAAAGAGCTCCTGTCCTGGGACCCGGTTTGGAGACACGAAACCAGAGTCTGCTGGCTGCATGTGGCCAGGGCGGCCTCTCCCAGCAGGGGGGCACTGTGGGGAGTGGGGCAGGGCACTGGCTAGGGGGCATCCCCTGCTACTCCAGTCCTAGCCTCTCCCAGCAGGGGGTGCTGTGGGGAGTGGGGCAGGGCACTGGCTAGGGGGCGACCCCTGCTACTCCAGTCCTAGCCTCTCCCAGCAGGGGGCGCTGTGGGGAGTGGGGCAGGGGCTGGAGCGGGAGGGGAGCTCCTGGTGACTCCAGGCCCACCCTGTCCCAGCAGGGGGCGCTGTGGGGAGGGAGGCAGGAACTGGTGGGCATGGAGTTCCAGGCAACTCCAGTCCTAGCCTCTCCCAGCAGGGGGGGCTGTGGGGAGTGGGGCAGGGCACTGGCTAGGGGGCATCCCCTGCTACTCCAGTCCTAGCCTCTCCCAGCAGAGGGCGCTGTGGGGAGTGGGGCAGGGCACTGGCCAAGGGGCATCCCCTGCTACTCCAGTCCTGGCCTCTCCCAGCAGGGGGCGCTGTGGGGGGTGGGGCAGGGCACTGGCAGAGGGGTGCTCCCCACAGGGTCTGTGCAGGGGTGCTGGCAGTAGGGGGTGCTTCGGGAAGGCATGTAACTCTTATGATTTACAAATGGGGTCTGCTGCCCAGGAACATGGAGGAGGGTGGCAGGAGGTGGTTCTGGCTGGGGGATGGGCTGTGTGAGCGTGAGGGAGGAGGCCACGGGGCTCCCAGCTGGGGTATGGGATCTGCAAGGGCAGGGAGGGGTTGAGTGACCAGATGTCCCGATTTTATAGGGACAGTCTCGATATTTGGACCTTTTTCTTATATAGGCTCCTATTACCTACCCCACTACCCCACCCCCACCACCCTGTCCTGATTTTTCACACTTGCTGTCTGGTCGCCCTAGGGAGTGGGGCAGCCAGAGGGATGAGCTGAGTGAGTGCGGGGAAGGGCCCTAAGTAGGGGATGGGCTGTGTGAGTGGGGAGAAGGGCTCTAGGTGGGGGATGGGCTGTGTGAATGCGGGAAGGGTCCCAAGTGGAGGGTGGGATGGGCTGTGTGAATGCAAGGAGGGTCCCACGTGGGGGATGGGTTGCATGAGTGTGGCGAGGGTCTCATGTGGGGGATGGGCTGGGTGAGCATGCTAGGGGGCAGGGAGGCAGCCAGGGGTTGGGTATGGGAGGGCAGGGGCCATAGCTGGGGGTGGGCCCCTTTGCTCATTGCTTAGCCCTGGGGTCTCCCCGTTGCAGGCTGACAAGTCAAACTTCCCAGCCGGATGGGACATCTGAGCAGCTCTGCCTCACTAGAACTCTATAAATAGCCCTGTGCCCAGGCGCCTGGCATTCCGGGATCTAATTTCCGTGAGCCAGCGGATCCACACAGAGGTGACACCCAGTGAATCTCCCCATCACCCAGCAGGAGAGTCTGGTACATCCCCTCTAATATCTGTAGTGCAATCCCTGTACCCCCCCCACTTCGCTCGACGGATCCCTGGGCTGCAGGGAGTTGGGGGGGGGCTCAGCAGGGAGCGCTGGGCCGCAGAGAGCTGGGTTGGGGCTCAGCAGGGGGCGCTGGGCTGCAGGGAGCTGGGTGGGGTATCTGCAGGGGGCGCTGGGTTGCAGGGAGCTGGGTTGGGGCTCAGCAGGGGGCGCTGGGCTGCAGGGAGCTGGGTGGGGTATCTGCAGGGGGCGCTGGGTTGCAGGGAGCTGGGTTGGGGCTCAGCAGGGGGCGCTGGGCTGCAGGGAGCTGGGTGGGGTATCTGCAGGGGGCGCTGGGCTGCAGGGAGCTGGGTGGGGTATCTGCAGGGGGCACTGGGCTGCAGGGAGTGGGATGGGGGCTCAGCAGGGGGTGCTGGGCTGCAGGGAGCTGGGTGGGGTATCTGCAGGGGGCGCAGGGCTGCAGAGAGCTGGGCTGGGGCTCAGCAGGGGGCGCTGGGCTGCAGGGAGCTGGGTGGGGTATCTGCAGGGGGCGCAGGGCTGCAGAGAGCTGGGCTGGGGCTCAGAAGGGGGCGCTGGGCTGCAGGGAGCTGGGTGGGGTCTCTGCAGGGGGTGCTGGGCTGCAGGGAGCAGGATGGGGGCTCAGCAGGGGGTGCTGGGCTGCATGGAGCAGGGCAGAGGCTCAGCAGGGGCCTGGGCTGCATGGAGCTGGGTGGGGTCTCTGCAGGGGGCACTGGGCTGCAGGGAGCGGTGCGGGGCTCAGCAGGGGCACTGGGCTGCAAGGAGCAGGGTGGGGGCTCAGCAGGGGGCTCTGGGCTGCAGGGAGCTGGGTTGGGGCTCAGTAGGGGGTGCTGTGCTGCAGGGAGCTGGGTTGGGGCTCAGCAGGGGGCATTTGGCTGTAGGGAGTGGGGTGGGGTCTCTGCAGGGGGTGCTGTGCTGCAGGGAGCGGGGTGTGGGCTGGGTTGGAGGTGCTTTGCCTCAGTTGTCTCCCTGCCATGGGGCAGCTGGTTGATTAACTGTTCCCTCTTTCTTTGCCTGAGTCACAGGGGTTAATCCCCAGCCCTAGCAGCCTGGGGAATATGTCTGCCTTGGAGCTGGGGTGTGATGCCCATGCTGGTGCTCAGGTGAGTTCGCACTATGGAGAGCACCCAGGTTAGCTGCCCAGGTACCTACCCACAGGGTTCAGGCGGGTACCTCGGCCTCTGGCTCCACCTGAGCTACGCTGCTCTTTGCACTCTGCTCCCTCAGATGAGAGCTAGTGCGAGCTGACTGAAGAGCTGGGCATCTCCCCCTAGGTCGTGGCACTGGGGCAGGGCGAGGGGTGCCCAAATAGTTTAGCCCTCCTTTGCTGAAGCCATGCCATGCCCAGCCCCCCGTGCACACCACAGCAGCCTGTGGCAGCACAGAGGGGGCTGAGTGTGACTCAGAATTGGACCTGGGATCTTCTACTTCCCTGGCTTGAGAAGAATCCACTTTCCAGCTGTGCCCTAAGATCTCTAGAGTCTGGGGCTGAGCGGGCACCACACAGACCAGCACTGGATGCTCAGTGTTGCTTCACCAGAATACAACCACTTCTGAGGTGGGGCAGGGCAGGAGGCACAGCCAGCACACCGCATCCCAGTGCTCAGGGGTGGAGGGGGGAATGAGGACAGGGGACCAGTGCCACTTGGAGCAGCCAGGATCGTGGGGCCGAAGTTGTTACCTTCTACATGGGAAATGGACTTCAGCACATGGATGCTGCACTTTGCACATGGCATGCTGCACACTGCATGCAACACACTGCAGATGGTATGCTGCATGTAATCGGCATGTCACACACTGCACGGCACACTGCACACTTGAGCCACATACTACAAACAGGATGCTGCACAAGGCACACTTCACTGCACTCGGCACCATGCATGCCAGATGTTGAACACCACATGGCACACTGCATGCCACATATTGCATGGCATACTGCACTGCGCACACTGCGCACGGCACACTGCATGCCACATATTGCACAACACACTGCACATGGCATACTGCATGCCACACTCTGCATGCTATATACTGCTCAGCACACTGCACCTGGAACACTGCATGCTGCACACTCTTCTCAGGCAGTGCAATGCCTATGTCAGGAAACCCAGTGTCCTGAACCCAGCCAGCCTCCAGGAGGTTGTGCCCAGCATGTAGACACAGTGCTGTGGTATAACTGTGGCCAGTGTGAGACACCTGCCCAACTCCAGCCTGAGACATGATCAGCTGGGCCCAATGGGCTGGGGTCCTGCAGGCCCCTGCGACAGTCACCTGGCCCAGCTGCAAAATTGCATGAAGTGAGAGCCCCAGAATGGGCATTGCTCCTAGCCCCACTTCCAGCTAGAGCTTGGTGGCAGCCTTGAAGCAGTAGGTCTCAGAGCCAGAGCTCAGTGGAGTCTGGGCTGCCCCATAGCCTACATGCCTGTCCATCTGTCCCCACAGTCTCCTGTTATGCTCATATGACGGGCACTGGGCTTGCCAGGGGTATAAAAAGAAACAGCTGGGGACGAGGGGGGTGCTGGACCACGAGCTGCCTCACGAGGTGCTACTGTATGCCCTGACCGGCCACCTAACGGTGCCAGCTCAGCCTGTGCCGTAGGCATAGACCCATCCAGCCTCACACATTCCACCGTCAACATGCTGCACGGGCAGGATCAGCCCCCCCCCCTCCCGACACTGCACAGGCAGGATTGGGCTCCCCACCCAGACACCACACAGACAGGCTTGCCACCCGCCAACACTGCCTAGGCAGGATTGGGTCCCCTGCCCAGAGACTGCACAGACAGGCTTGCCCTCACCCCCCAGACACTGCACAGGCAGGATCGGGCCCCCAACCCAGACACTGCACAGAAAGGCTCGCCTTCCCCCACCGCCCAGACACTGCACAGACATGATCCCGCCACCTCCCAGACAGGATCGGGCTCCCCACCCAGACACTGCACAGGCAGGATCTCCCCCCGCCACCGCCCAGACAGGATTGGACCCCCCCTCCAGACACTGCACAGGCAGGATCAGCCCCTCCAGCCCAGCACACTGCATAGGCAGGATTGAGCCCTCACATGCTACACAGGCAGGATCAGGCCCTCGAGCCCGCACACAAACCTGCAGGCAGCACCCCGCAGTTAGAGGCTCATGGGTCCATCCCTCAGCCCCTGCATGTTGTAATGGTCGCAGTAATTTGAAGACACCAGCCAAGGATCACTCATCAAAAAGCCAGCGGCATTTCCCAGGTTGGATTCATTTGAACTTCAGTTCCACTGTACGTTCTTCCCCCCGCAAGACGTTCAGTCCTTCTGGAGTCTTGTTGAAAAAAGAGTCGAACAAAGCCATCGCACGTACGGCGTTTTAATGTCTTTTGAAGCGTCTGCAGCTCGTACTAACTCTAGCTGGAGTCGATGGCCTCTGCAGTGTGTGTAAGAGAGACGAGGGTTAACTTTTCTCTGTGCAAAGCTTGTCCTCCACCATGTCTTCCAGAGAAGTTTGTAGCTCCATCAAATGCACAAGCAGCCTTCTGTTGGGGGTCCCATTGACCAAGCATTTAACCCACCTAAGATGTCACAGATGCAGCCCATGTGTCTTCTGTAACCAGACCAGCTAGAAATGCATCTACTGGCGTACCACGGACTCCCCCGGCATCCTGAGGTGGCCCTTGGGGCATGGGGCAGAGAGCTGCCATGGGCACAGGGTGAGCTCTGGGTTAAGGAGCACAGGTTGGGCTGTTGTTCCAACCCCCCAGTTTCTCCCTGACATCGCAGGATCGTCCAGCCGGCGCCTGCCCCAGCCCAGCCCCGGACTTCCTTATCCCAGGGTAGGGCGGTGGGAACTGTGGGGGATGGGAGGTGGGATTGGGAAGGGCGGCAGGGGAAGGGGGAACATTGGGGGATGGGTGGGACAGGGGACTGGGAATAGGCTGGGTGGCAGGGGGACTGTGAGGGATGGGTGAGAAGGGGGGATTGGGAAGGGGCTGGGTGGGGCTGGGTATGGGGGCTTAGGGGGCAAGAGGGGGTTCCAGACTACGACAAGGGGTTGGGGCTCAAGGTTGGAGTTTGGACTTACCTCAGGCAGCTCCCAGGCAATGGCTCAGCGAGGACATAAGGCAGGCTTCCTACCTGTCCTGGC
>NC_133779.1:6607396-6619818 GCF_003597395.2 Chelonoidis abingdonii | reverse complement strand
GGTAGGTGGGATTGGGAAGGGGCTGGATGGAGGGGGACTGTGGGGGATGAGTGGGAAGGGGCTGAGTGGGAGGGGCAGGGCAGGAATCCCAGTGATCTCCCACCTAGGCAGGGCCAGAATCACAGAGACCTTCTGCCCCGGTTTCATGGAGTCCCCGGGTGATGCTCTGGAACTGCTCCCCACAAAGCCAGTCAGGACTTTGGGGAGCCTCCTCTCCCTGGGAGCAGACTGTCTTCAGGGCAAGAAGCTCACATGGCTTCACCTCCTGGGTCTCTCCTTGAAGCATTCAGCATCCTCTGCCCCTCCGTGCACTTCCCACAGTGAGTCCGCCCAGGTGGGGTCCTGGGGAAGCCAGAGGGTCCTGCCCCCCCCACTTCGCAGTCAGATGTGACTCTCAGCCAGCCAGTAACACAGAGGTTTATTCGATGACAGGAACAGGGTCTAAAACAGAGCTTGTAGATACAGCGAACCGGACCCCTCGGTCGGGTCCATTCTGGGGGCAGTGAGCCAGACCCCCACATCTGCACTTCACTCCTTATCCCCAGGCAGCTCCAGACTAATAACCCCCTCCAGCCCCCACCTCCTTTCCCAGGCCAGGAGGTCACCTGACCTCTTTGTTCTCCCACACCTTTAGCATCCCCTTGCAGGAGAGAAGGGCCTGGCCATTAGTTGCGAGGTGACAGAGGTTCGGCCAGGAACTGAGCCCCCCCCCCGCCCCCAGTATTCAGAGGGAACATTAAGAACATTCCTAGTTCGTCACATCCGGGCAGACCTGGTGTCGCAGAACCCTCCCGTCCCAGGCCAGAGGTCTCTGTGTGACGTGTTGGACCTCTTGGGAAGCCACCTGATGTGCTGAGATACCACCGAGTCTACCTGTTCTGCCAGCCTGGGCCCCCTTTAACCTGTCTTGCTGATCCAGGTGCTTAAAAACCTCCTCTAACACTGGCTGGAGCTAGTGGGTTTATTGGTCCCTGGAGCCCAGCACGGGAGGGCCCCAGCTTAGCGCTGAGACACGGAGGTTAAAGCGTCGTCCGGCCTGGTCAGCGCAGGGCTGGCCAAGCTGCAGTGAACCCCATGGTCTATGTCTCTCCCCATGTGACCTCCTTGGTCAGTTCGCAGGTGAGAGCCCCCGCTCCTTCCAGAGCCGGCTCTTACCCCCGCCCTGCTCCAGTCCTTTATTCTCAAGCTGGGGGTCTGCTCAGCTCCCTGCCGGGCGTGTCCATCCAGGGGTCACTGGAGCTAGCGTCTCCCTGGCCCCTTGTTGATCTGGGTCCTTGAGGACTCTTCATTACCCCCCGCACAGGGAGGTGAATCCCCCCACCTGTGTCTCTTAGGGGGCCCAGAGAGCAAACTTCATCCCTTTCCCCCCAAGAGGGGTAGCCATGCAATGAAAAGGGGTAAACTGAGGCACACACCAGCCTCATAAAAATAATACAAAAAATTCCCACTTCATCATAACATCCCTCGGCAGCGCGTTCCACAGATTGGTGATTGCTTGGCTCTATTGAACGCCTTGTAGTTTAACTGAGGCCTCCCCAAGGAGAGTAGTGCCCCCCACCCCAGCATCCCACCCAGCGCCCCCTGAACTGCAGCCCCGGGCTGGAGTGAATGTGGCCTGAAGGCCCAGGGGGGCTCAGCCAGGATATGTGAACAGGAGCTTGTGCCCAGGCCCTGGCCTTCTGGGATCAGCAGTAGGACGGGAGGGCTGGGGTGCACTGCTGGAGCAAACTCCTCCACCTCCATGTCCCCCCCAGAGCTGCAGCCAGTCCCCACAGCTAGGTCTCTGTTTGTCAGCAGGGCCCTGGGCACTAGCTGGGGTCTCTGTTCCCCATTTTGGTCCTGGAGGTTCCCCCCGGGCCCTTTGTGCCATGGTGAGCCCAGCAAGGTCAGGTGGAAGGGAACAGGTGAGGCCTGGGAGCCCCGCGCCGCGGCCCAGCTGCAGATCGCATTCCCATAAATCATTGCAGCGGCAGCTGCTGCGGTGCTCGCTCATGGCCCCCCTCCACGTTAGGAAGGAGTCGGGGGCTGGGAAACCCAATCCGGGCTGTTTTGGGCTCAGGCCTGGAGCCCGGGGCTGGCGGGAGGCTGCCAAGCAGCTCTGGGTCCAGGCCAGCTGCAGAGCAAGCGGAGGGTTGGCATTGCTGCCTATATAAAGAGCTGGGCTGCCTGGCCTGCGGGGGGCGGGGGCCATGTGCTGACAGGCCAGTTCAGCAGGCCTAGCCCTGGGCTCCAAGCTGGCGGCTGGGGGGGCTGGCTGGCTGGCTGGCTGGGGGGCAGGTGGGCTTGGAGGACAGGCAGGCTGAGGGGCTGGGGGGACAGGTAGGCTGGGGGGAAGGTGGGTTTGGGGGATCAGGCTGTCTGGCTGGGGAGCTGGAAGGCTGCCCAGTCTGGTTGAAAGAGCTGGCTGAGGGCTGGGCAAGCAGGCTAGGGGGCCACCTGGGACTTGACACTCAGTTGTTACACTGCTTGGTGGGGCTGGCTGGCTGGCTGGGGAGGCTCGGGGGCACAGGCTGTCTGGGGGACAGGTGGGCTGGGGGGGCTGGCTGGCAGTGGGAGAAGGTGGGCTGGAGGGTTTTGGGGGGCTACAGGCAGCAGGCGGGCTGGGGGGCAGGTGGCTGCGGCGGCTGCGCTGGCTGGGGGGCGCTCAGGGGGACAGGTGGGCTGGCTGGCTTGGGGGTCCGGGGGGACAGGCTGGCCTGGGGACATGTGGGCTGGGGGGGCTGGCTGGGCTGGGGATCGGGGACAGGCTGGCTGGGGGGCCGGGTGACTGGGGTGGGAGGCTGGCAGTGGGGATGGGGGTTTGGGGGTGCAGGCCGGGGTGGGGGGCCAGGCTGGATGAGCAGAGGACCCAGTGGGATCCGCTGGTGGGGGTGGGGCAAGGCAACAGGCACCTTCTACCCCCCCCAACCGGACCCCCGCAGGCTGAGGGTCCCCCAGGCAAGCCCCAGGAAATGCCAGACTGGGGTCACTTGTCCTTGGGGTGCCACTCACTTCATTTCTAAGGGCCTGACTGGTTGGGGCTGGGCTGGGGGTCTCCAGAGCTGGCTCGGCTCAGAAACTGCCCCACAGCTGGGGCCTTCAGGGCTTTCTGCCCTTGTGTGGAGGAGGCACAGGGAGGCACTGTGCCATAAATAGATAGGCTAAGGGTTTAAATGTTTCTTTCACCTGTAAAGGGTTACAAAGAGACCCAAACCCCTGACCAGAGGACCAATCAAGAAACCCGGATTTTTTCAAAGCTCAGGGGAGGGAAGGTTTGGGTCTTTGTTCTTTGTCTGGGCTCTCAGTGGTGAGAGGGGATTTTTTTTTCTAGTCTTTAACTTTTAATCTTAGTTTCAAGTTGTAAGTACAAAGATAGAAAACAACAATAGGCTGTTTATTGGTTTTTTGTATTTACATGTGTGTAGTTTGCTGGAATGTTTAAATTGTATCTCCTTTTTGAATAAGGCTGTTTTTCATATTTTTTTCTTTTAAAGAAATTAGCCCTGCGTATTGTCACCTAATGCAGAGAATCATATTTTTAATGTCTTTTTCTTTCTTTTATCTAAAGTTTTCTTTAAGACTTGTTTGAGTTTTTTTCTCTCTGGGTGGCGCTATAGGAACCGAAGAGGGGAAGGGAAATTTCTTTGTGTAGATCTACGGAGGGTGAAGATCTACAAGCACCAGGGAATTGGTTGGAGGGAAGAGAGATAGAATCAAATTTCTGTTTCCTGTATTGGCTTGTCTCTTTGTGGAAGAGAGAGAGCATGCTTCTTGGTATTCGTGAATGTAAAGAGTGGCATCAGTAAACTCTCAGGTTAGCCCAGAGAGGAAATTCCTGGGTGGGAGAGAGAGGGGGAAGGGAAGTGAGCGTTATTTCGCCTTTGGGTGGGTAACGACTCAGGGCGTTCTGAGTTGGGGTTCTCAGGGAATGGGGTTTGGGGAGACCAGAGGGAGCCAAACCTGGAATTTTTGGTGGTTGGCAGTGAGATCAAATCTGAGCTGGTAATTAAGCTTAGAGGGGTTCATGCAGGCACCCAGATTTCTGGACGCTAAGGTCCAGATTTGGGAATGCTTATGATATGAGTGGCAGCGAAGTGGGAAAAATGGGCTGGGCTGGGGGTCCCCAGAGCTGGCTCACTCAGAAACTGCCCCCCAGCTGGGCCTCTCAGGGCTTTCTGCCCTTGTGTGGAGGAGGCACATGGAGCACACTGGGTGCCCAGACCCATGGGACACCCCCTCCAGCCTGCATGTGGGCTGGTGCGGTTGGACCGTCAACCTGGCCCCAGATCTCTCCGCATGCATGCCCCCCCGCAATTCCCCTTGCAGGCAGCCATGTCTGGCCATGACCCCCACCCCAATCCCCCGCTGCTGGTGACTCTGCCCAGCTATGTCCCCCAAACCCTCCCCTGCCCCCCTCCCTCCCCGGGACTCAGCAGCACCTGGAGTCTCGCTGAAGGTGCTGGCACTGGTGCCTGGGTGGGGTTTCCTGCAGCCAGGGGGTGCCCCGACCCCTGGCACGGTGGGGTGGGAGCTCAGAGTCTGGGAGGACACGTCCTGCTCTCAGAGGGACCCTGTCACAGTGTGGCCTGGGGGAAGGAATTTGACAGCGTCTGTCCAGGGCACCTGCCCACTGGGCCTGCCCGAGCAGGAGGCATGGTGGGGGCAGGTGGCACCTGCCACTTGGGGCTCAGGTTAGGGCGCGGGGTGGCTTCCACTCCCTAACCCAACCCTTTCCAACACTGGGGGGGGGGGTGGATCTGCTGGCCCTTCCTCCCCCTGCCCCGCCTGGGGGTCACTGGGGCCAGGGGCGGCGAGTCAGTGGGACGGCCACTGTCTGCACCGCTCCAACCAGCTGGGGGGGGAGGGGAGATGGGTAGGGGGCTCCAAGGGGGCGGGGCTTAGTTGGCTTCATTATTATTCATTGCTAGAGGGTCACACGTTTCCTAGCTAGTGCCCGCCAAGTGCATGGCACCGGCTGGGGACTCCCTGCATCCCTCCATCCTCCCTGGGGGCCCCCACCCCCCTCTGAGCCCCTGCCAGGGATTCTGTCTGCCCCCCATACCAGAGGGTGTGGGCGGGAGTACCCCTCATGCCCCCCATTCTGCCATCCCAGGGTCCTCTAACATCCCTCACGCCAGGGGCTCTGTGGGCCTCTCCTCCCCTCCTTCTAGGGGCTTCCCCCCCCGCCCCCCATGCCTGGAGTGTTCACGCCCCCGAGGCCCACAGCAGGGACTGGCAGTGAGGACGCTGGCACGAGGGAGCAGTCTGTCTGGAGGGGACAGATGCATAAAACACTCAGCCCCTGTTCCTGTATGGGGGGGGTGAGTGGGAGGGGCTGAGTAGGCGGGGTTGCCCCTCCCCCCAGTTATATGGATGTTGGCATTGCACCCTAGACAGCAAGGTGTCCCCTGTGTCCCTTTTTCACCCCAAGAGCAGACTTAACTCTTTACTCCTCCTCCCCCGGTAGCAATGCAATATACAGGGGGAAACTGAGGCACGTGTGGGCTTCATAAATATTACACTGAAAATTCTCACTTTGTAATAGCCCCTCTCACATGCAGGGATCTCCGGCCAGGGCTGCAGGTGGAGAGCTGCCTTCCAGGACATTTCCCCAGAGGGCGGTGGGAGAGATCCAGCTGGTTGTGGCCCGGGGGTGGATGGGATGGACTTGGCTGGTTGTGGCTCAGGGGGTGGAAGGGACGGACTCGGCTGATTGTGGCCCCAGGGGGTGGTGAGACAGATCCAGCTGGTTGTGGCCCGGGTGTGGGTGGGAGAGACCTGGATGGTCGTGGCCTGGGGGGCGGGTGGGATGACCCAGGCAACTTGTGGCCTGGGGGGCGGGTGGGATGGACCCGGCCAGTCGTCACCTTGGGGGTGGAGGGACGGACCTGGATGGTCCTGGCCTGGGAGGCGGGTGGGACGGACCCGGATGGTCACAATGCACCAGCTGGGATTTCTCCTTGTGCTGTTTGTCTGTTTTGTTCGTCACTGGGATACAGCCGGGCTGAGATCCTGCAGCCCTCGGGCACCCAGCCAGGCCAGCTGGAGAGATCCCCAAATTTTGTGCTGGGCTGGCGGCAGCAGTGTCCAATTGGGGTTGGCTGGCAGCTCGGAGCCAGCCAATGGGAGCTGGCCACAAGGTATATAGGGGCAGCTCCCCTGCTGTTGTCCTGGGTCACCTGTTGCACTGGAGTAGAGGAGTCCCCGTTGTTCTGCTGATCAGGTAACCCCTGGTGCGGGCTTGCGAGGCAGCAGCTGATGGAGTCCAGGAGGGGGATGGGGCCTGGGCAGGGACAGGTGTCTGTGCCATCCTTGGGCAGGGCAAGGAGAGAGTGCCCAGGAGACGCTACGGAAGGCGTCAGTGGGTGGGTGGGTGCTGGGTGTTCCCAGGCTGGGGGCCACAGGAAAAGGGGGCCCTGTGGGTGCAGTGTGCATGGGGTGTCAAATGGCAGTGTCCCATCAGATTCCTGGAGGGAAGGGGAAGCCCCCTGAGAGGAGATGAGGGGCCCAGCAGGGTGGTTGGTGGCCAAGGTGCCCCCATAGAGGTGGAGG
This sequence comes from Chelonoidis abingdonii, assembly GCF_003597395.2. Classification (NCBI taxonomy): domain Eukaryota; kingdom Metazoa; phylum Chordata; order Testudines; family Testudinidae; genus Chelonoidis; species Chelonoidis abingdonii. The sequence goes on along the minus strand of NC_133779.1, from coordinate 6,613,287 downwards.
GGCTGCAGGGCCAATGGTTGGTGCTTGGGGCATGCCCAGGGATGGCCCTGGGTTGCTGGTGACCTGTTTGACCTTGGCAGTGTCTCTGAGTCCCTAGGGGATGGTGGAGGGGCTGTGCTCAGGGTCCCTCTGCTCCCAGAGCCCTGTGCTCTGGGGCCCCATATCGGACCCTGCTGGGTCCTGACTCCAGGAGCACTGATCCACGTGAACACAGCTAGGGTGACCAGACAGCAAGTGTGAAAACTCGGGACGGGGTGGGAGGTAATAGGAGCCTATATAAGAAAAAGACCCAAAAATCAGGACTGTCCCTACAAAATTGGGACATCTGGTCACCCTAACCACAGCTCCTGGAATGTGGGTGCAGCTGGCAGCTGCGGCTGCTCCCGGCAGGTGCCCAGGACCCTCCTGGGACGAGGGCAGGGGCTAAAAATAACCAACCCGGAGCAGCAGCTGAAAAAGAACCCGACTTTCCATTGGCAGCAACTAGATATGTCCCCTCCCTGGGTTCCTCCCCACTGGTGAATCGCCTCTGACCTCTGCCTGCCTGTCCCTGCTGCCCCATAGGTATCCACTCGCCAGGACCTGGGCATGATGGCTGCCACCGTGCTCTGCCACAATGATGCTCGTCCTGGCCCAGCCAGGGGTGCCCCCTGCCCAGGGAGCCCTGCCCTGACAGTGGGGTGCTGGGCTCTGTCCGAGGCTGACACTGGCTCCCCTGTTCCAGGAGCCTGAACCCTCACCTTGGGGGAGCGCCCTGGCTGGCTCTAGCTCCCATTGCCCAGGGAGGACCCACAGCCCCATGCCAGCCTTCAGACTGGGGGTGTCACGGTGCACAGGCTCGAGGCTCTGGAGCCGCTCTGAATGAGGTTCAGGGACCCTCCTGCAGCGTGATCCCCCTCTGGGCTCACTCTGCCTAGGGCAGCCGCCTGGGGCTGACCTCGGAGCACTCAGTGCCCTGCTCCATGCTGTGAGCTCCCCGCAGGGAGTCCCCCCGGATGGGACATCTGGGAAAGCCCCACCCCCCGTGCACCCCACCCCCGCAGTCAGCAGTGAGCCCGGGGAACGGGTCACACCCACGGGTTATTAGTGGCAGGGGCGGCTCCAGGCACCAGCACACCAAGCGCGTGCTTGGGGCAGCAAAATGCCTAGAGCCGCCCCTGATTGGTGGTGGGGAATACAACGTAGAGCAGAGCTCGTTAGCACAGACAGCAGGAAGGGACAGCAAAGTCCATCTTGGGGGGAGGGTGGGGAACCCCGAGCCCAGAGCTCTCCCTTCTCAAGTTCCCCAACCGCAGACGGACCAGCTTCCTGCAGCCGAGCCTCTGTCCTCCTCTGTCCTCCGTCTCTTTCCCGGGCAAGCAGGTCCCCCGGCCTCCACCTCTCGCTTTGTTCTCCAACACCTCCGGCCGGCTCTGGCAGAGAATGGGCGCAGGCCATCAGTTGCCAGGCTACAGAGTGTCGGCAATTGTCTGTGCCCAGGCAGCCAGCTGGTAGTCACACCTGCCTGCTAGGGGTCTCTGCAACGATGACACACACTTGGCCCACCACTTAGATACTTGAGTAACACAGGGGAAACCGAGGCGCACACAGTATTCAGACAAAACATTAAGAACTTTCCCACTTCGTCACATGGGGTCACCCTGACTTAGGTGCCTCCACCCCCCAGGAGACCTCAGGCTGGTGCAACTAACACAGGATGCCTGGGCAGCGGTGGGACTTACCCCTCTGTCTGGGGTGTGGTTCCCCCCCACCCGTGGCTGCTGTGCTGTTGGGCCCAGGTGGGTGGGGAAATGGGCATGGGAGGCTGGTGGGATCAGCCCCCTGGGCATGGCCGAGGGGTTTTGCCCAGCAGCCCTTGGCTCCAGCCAGCGGCTGCCCCCGGGACTCAGCAGGCGCCTGTCCCCGCAGGACTCGCCCCCGCCCGCCATCATGCCGTTTGGGAACACCCACAACAAGTACAAGCTGAACTTCTCCGCGGAGGAGGAGTTTCCTGACCTCACCAAGCACAATAACCACATGGCCAAGGCCCTCACCCTGGACATCTACAAGAAGCTGCGGGACAAGGAGACCCCCAGCGGCTTCACCCTGGATGACGTCATCCAGACCGGGGTAGACAACCCAGGTGGGCGCTGGCTGAGCCCCACTCCCAGGGCCAGACGTGTTATCTGTGACAGGGCTCGGACCCTCGCCCCCGGGAACCTCCTGCCCCTCACTCCCCACCCCCCTCGGCTCTCTCGCTGCTTTGGACCCAGTCTAGCTGGGCATGGAAGCAGCTGTCCCCAGCCTCCCTGCAGGCTGACCCCTGACTCCCCAGTCCTACAACCCAGGGGCGGGTCAGCACCCGTGCCATCCACCGTGGCACTGAGCGCGGCCCTGCCAGGGGTGGATCAGGACAGGGCCCCTAGGCCTGGGAGGTGCCTGCCACTGAGTGGGACGATGGCCTTGCAGACACCTGGCCTCTAGCCCTTGGCCCCTGGCAGGGGGGACACTGCGGGGAGCCACCTCCTGTGAGATCATCCCCATACCCACCCCTACCCCATGCCTCCAAGATCCTATGAGCCTCTTCCCCACCCCCCATCACTGCAGCTGCCCAGCCTGTCTTCCAGCACCATGGCAGTCTAGTCTGGAGACTACACACCTCCCGGTGTCCCTTGGCCTCCCCCACAGCCACCAACAAAGAGACAGGCCGCCTGGGCAGGGCAGAGGGGAGTGACCCCCTGAGCCTAGTGCAGAGGGGCTGAGCACTTCCTGCTGCCCCCCACTGCCCAGAAGCCTGGTTCCTGGCCTGGCCGCCCCCTCGCTGGGGAATGGGCCCAACTCACCTGCCAAGGAGCGCAGGGTGGGATGCCATCCACCTGCGCCCTATAGCTGCACCCTACGGCAGGGCCCATAATCCCTGTGCCCCATGGCTCCTCCCAACCTGCTCAGTCTAACCCCCCCGCGCTGCCTACAGGGCACCCCTTCATCATGACGGTGGGCTGCGTGGCCGGGGACGAGGAGTCTTACATTGTCTTCAAGGACCTGTTTGACCCCATCATCCAGGACCGGCACGGTGGCTACAAGCCCACGGACAAGCATAAGACCGACCTGAACCACGAGAACCTGAAGGTGTGAGCAGGGGCCGGGGAGGGAATGGGGGTGGGGGGACTGAATGGAGTGGGGCAGGGGATGGATCAGGGGTCGAAGGAGCTGTGATGGGGGGTGGAGTGGGGGTTGAGGGGCCTGGGATGGGGGAAGGAGGGGAAGTTTTGGGGGAGTGGGACTGTGATTTGGGGAGCAGGGGTTGTGTTGCGGGAGGGACCTGACTCAGTTGAGGGCCAGAGGCTCAGGCAGGGCCATCCCAGGGCATTACCGAGTCTGGTTCCCTCTGGCTCACACAGGGCGGAGACGACCTGGATCCCAACTATGTGCTGAGCAGCCGGGTGCGCACTGGGCGCAGCATCAAGGGGTACACGCTGCCCCCCCACTGCAGCCGCGGGGAGCGCCGCGCCATCGAGAAGCTCTCTGTCACTGGTAGGGGGCTGGGGTCAGGCCCCATCCGAGAAGTAGCAGGGATGGGGCGGGGCACCTGCAGGCCAGGACTCAGGTGTGCTGGTAGGGGGGCTTGGGGGAGGGCTGAGGGGGGTCCCCACAGGCCGTGAACTGAAGATGTCTCATGGGAGCGGGGAAAGTGTTCCCTGGGCCAGGCCGTTGGTGGGGTGAGCCGCTCTCACCAGCTGTGAGAGGGATGTGTGTCTGTGGGGGCTGCTTACTGTTTATGGGGCATGTGGGAGGAGAGATCCTGCTGGTTGGGGGGGGGCTTTGGGGGGGAGGTGGCACTGGGCAGGTGAGATGGGACTGTAGGGGGCCATCAATGGGGTGTGGGGGTTGGGTGCAGGGAGCAGGGCAGTGGGATGCTCAAGGGGTTAGGCACTGGGGGGTTAAGGGAAGGGCTGGCCACTGAGTGCAGAGGAGTAGGGGTGCTGGGTGCAGGGGAGCCGGGTAATGGGGCATCGAGGAGGCTGGGCACTGGGGAGCAGGGGCAGTGTGGCATTAAGGGCACTGGGTGCAAGGGAGCAGAGCATTGAGGTTGCTGGGGCACTGGGTGGAGGGGAGTGGGGGAAGTTAGGTGCAGAGGAGTCGGAGGGGTTGGTGCTGGGAGTGGGATAGTGGGGCATTGAGGGGTTTGGGTGCTGGGAGGCTGATTGGGGCACTGGGTGCAGGGCAGCGGGGTGCAGGGGAGTGAGGGAGTTGGCTGCAGGGGAGTAGGAGGGGTTGGTTGGTGGGTGCAGGGCAGAGGGGTGCTGGGTGCAGGGGAGCGAGGGAGTTGGGTGGTGCATGTGGGGGGTTGGGAGCAGGGCAGTGGGGTGCTGAGGGCGTTGGGCTCTGGGGCATAGGAGCCATGGGGCTGGGGAATGGAACCAGAACTGGGGCTGACTCCTGCTCTCTCCCCAGCCCTGAACAGCCTGACCGGGGAGTTCAAGGGCAAGTACTACCCCCTGAAGGACATGAGCGACCAGGAGCAGCAACAGCTGATAGATGACCACTTCCTGTTCGACAAACCCGTCTCGCCCCTGCTGCTGGCCTCAGGCATGGCCCGCGACTGGCCCGATGCCAGGGGCATATGGTGAGCACCAGGGCCCCCAGCACCACTGGAGGGGGAGTCTGAGCAGGGGGATTCAGTACCAGGACTCCTGGGTTCTATCTCTGGCTCTGGAAGGGGAGTGGGGACTAGTGGTTAGAGCCAGGGGTGGGGGGAGGGCTGGGAGCCAGGACTCCTGGGTTCTATGCCTAGCTCTGTAATGGGATGCTAAACTGTTATGTAGTTTCGCTGCATGATGCTTCCTGTATTCCTGCTCCCCTGGGCCCTAGGGTGGCGCATTAGCGGGGTCTGACAGTTGGGGAAGGGTGCCCCGTAGCCCGTCCATCCCTGGTACAGGGCTGCCCAGCTCAGAGTGGCCCTGCAGCCCAGCAGGTACAAGACGGACTGGCAGATTCTGGCCCAGAGGCCAGAGCCCTTTCCCCAGCTCTGCAGCAGCTGTGACAAAGGGGTGCTGGCGCTGCCTGGCCTGTGGGGGGCGAAGGCTGATTGGGGCAGGGCTGGAGAGGAGTCCCAGCCCTGCGTATGCTGGCTGTGCTAGGCTGGGCAGAGGGACCATGCCAGGGCTGGAGCCATCACACTGTCCTCTGGGTTGCAGGCACAATGACAACAAGAGCTTCCTGGTGTGGGTGAACGAGGAGGACCATCTGCGCGTCATCTCCATGGAGAAGGGCGGCAACATGAAGGAGGTGTTCCGGCGCTTCTGTGTCGGGCTGCAGAAGGTGAGCGCCCTGTGCCTCCCGACCTGGGGGGCAGCCCAGCAGTCCTGGCTCCCAGCCCCCTGCTCCAAGCCTCTAGACCCCAGACCGGAGAGACAGCCCAGCAGTCCTGGCTGCCAGACGCTGCTCTAACCACTAGACCCCACTCCTCTCCCAGAGCTGAGATAGAACCCAGGAGTCCTGGCACCCAGCCCTACTGCCCACCCTGGTGCTGGGAGTAGGGGTGAGGGCCAGCCAGGTGGTGTACGGGCACACTCCAGGCTAGTGGCTGCTGCACTGCCCGCTGCAGGGATGGCCCCACCAGTGGAGCATTTCCTGGGAGAGATGCCCAGTGTCCTGGGACCTTGCGTTTGGAGCATCTTTTTACCCTTCCCTGCCCAGCTCTGGTGCCAGCTGCTGGGGGGCATCCCTGGCCCTGGCTGGGATTGCTATTAGGGGGTAGGCCCTGGCTGGAAGGGGGTGGTTCGCAGAGGGTCTGTCTGGTCCTGACTAGGGGTCATTGCGGGGGGCGGGGGGCAGTCCTCACTGGGGTGTGTTGGGTGGAGGGTTGCTGGAGGGCCTGTGGCTGTCCTGGCTTTGGCTGGGGGGTGGGG
>NC_133779.1:6583757-6605985 GCF_003597395.2 Chelonoidis abingdonii | reverse complement strand
GGTGGTGGGGGGTGGGGGGGGGGGGGGGGGGGGGGGGGGGGGGGGGGGGGCAACCAGGCAGCTGTGATGTGGGGGGGCTGGAAACGTGCTGGGCCATCGCTGCTGCCTGGGGTCTCCAGGGGCCTGGCAGCTGTGGGTAGAGACGCCAAGCTAGCATGGTGGGGCCAGGAGGCTGGTGGGGCTGCTCCGCTGCAGTGGGGTCTGGGCTCAGCTGCATGGCGCTGTGCCCCCCAGGTGGCGTGGACACCGAGGCCGTTGGTGCCGTGTTCGACGTCTCCAACGCCGACCGGCTGGGCTTCTCCGAGGTGGAGCAGGTGCAGATGGTGGTGGACGGCGTCAAGCTCATGATAGAGATGGAGAAGAAGCTGGAAAAGGGCCAGGCCATTGACGACATGGTCCCAGCCCAGAAGTAGGCGCCTGCCCCCTGCCAGCGGGCACGTGTGACCTAATAAAGTAACGGTGGCCACCCAACAGCCTGGTCTGTGTCCATGGGGGTCCTCGCGGGAGCGCAGGTGGCGAGAACAGCTCATAATTCCTAGTGGGCAGCATGTCCCTGTGCCAGCCGTGGGGCTCCGTGGCAAGGGGCTGTCACGCCCCCCAGCTCTTGTGCTATGGGGAAGGTTGGGCAGGAACCGCCCCACCCCCAACTCCCAGGTATGTGGGTGCTGGGCCAAGTCCCTGGCTTTGGAGGGGGTCCCCACACCTGATGGGCAGGCAACACAGTAGCCAGCCGCTCTGCTCTGCTGGGGCGGGGGGCACTGAGCACCCAGGGCTGACCTTGCTATGTCTAAGCCCCCCTGCTGTGCGCTGGCCTCGAGCTGTGTGCCCCCCATGGGCATGTCAGCTCCCCATCCCCAAGTGCACCTGGGGAGGCAGCTGCCAGCTGTTTCGAGCCCTACAGCTGAGCTGCTCCGCCATCTGCCTGGCCTCACCCAAGATTGTGTGTTAGAGGGGCCATGGTCTGGGCAGGAGAGGCCAGGCCAGCCCCGGAGCTCCTGCTGCCCCCCTGGCTGTTTACAGGGAGGCCCAAGTGGCCAGGGTGAGGTTAGCTCGGGGGGATGCTGCCCCCCGGGGTGTGCAGCAAAATGCCCACCTCCACTCTGGCCATAACAGCCCCTGGCCCCATACCTGCCTGGCTTCTTGGGAGCCTGGTGTGGTGGCTTCCCTTGGCTGTGTGCAAGGGGCAGGACATATGCCCCATGATCTGCCTGTGCAAAGGGCCATCTGTGCTGGGGGGTGTGGCTCAAGTGGGAGGGCTCCAACCCTGGCATCACTGCTCCAAGGAGCTGGGGCCCCTTCCCCCTTAGGCCCCTCTCCCCATGGCCCTAGTAGCAGGTGGAGGCCCTGGGGCCCTGTAAAGCCACACTGGGTAGCATCCTCCAGCCCTGCTCAGTGCCTGCAGCCCAGCCTGCCCTCCCCTAGGCACCTGTTTGACAGGCAACCACCTCCCTGGCATTGGAGCTCGGCTTAAAACTCCTGAGAAGCACAGAGGCCCTGGGAACAGGGTGCCAGCTTGTCTCTGTCAGTTGCCCGTCATCCCGACTCCAGGAAGTGGGGCTTTGAATTGCTCCCTGGGAGGCTGGTACCACTGGTGAATGTGGGCCTGAGCCTCCAGAGAGAAATGGGGCAGTGCTGGAGGCTGACAGCAGCAGCACCTGTGCCCTCCAGCCATCCCCATGTGAGTCCCCCTGCTCCCTAGCCCAACCAGCCATCTCATCAGATCAGATCTCAGCTGTGCCTTCTAGCTCCCCATGCCCTCCAGCCCCCCAATTTTATGAGACCCCAGCGATGCCCTCCAGCTCCCTGCCCTCCACGCAGAGATGCAGTCTCTGGTTGCTGGACGGGGCTCCCTTCTTGGCACTGTCCTGGACCCTGCTCTCCTGCCAGCCCAGCGGGTGGCATCATCCCAGAAGGGATTCATTGCATGGAAGCAGTGGGGAGGGGGAGGGGGGTGTGAGACCGGACACACAATGTGAAACAAGGCAAAATTGGTGCTGGAGTAGCTGCCCAGGCTGTCCAGAGCTGGCATCTAAGTGCCTGGCACCAGGTGCCAATTACCCTTGAGCAAAGCAGGGTGATAGTGCGTGGCAAGCGCTAGGCACCCACCATCTTCATGCAGGGGCCAGTGGAACGCCCACCCACAGCACAGAACCCCCGCTCCCCAGAAGGCACTCCTGCTGGTGCCAACCTGTGCCTCACACCACGGCTTTCTGCAGAGCTGCCCAGGTTTCCCAGCAGCCCTGGCACCTGCACACGCAGGCACAGGCCACCCTGCCACTTGCTAGTGGAACGGAGACAGGACAGGAAGTCCCACTCCCATGGGACTTGCTGGGCTGACAGTGCCTGTAGTGGGCTGGGCCTTGAAATCACCTACACATTAAATACAAACCCCTCTGTCCCTGCAGCGAAATCCTCTGCACTCTGCCCCGTGCTCACGGCCGACAGCAGTCTTGGAGGGGTGGAACAGCTCTCAGGACGCCTGGGTTCAACCCCAGGGCAGCCTCCGCCGACACAGGTTTCTTTGCAAAGCACCCTGTGCTCCCAGGGTGGCAGCCCAAGGGTGGAGACAGAGGAAGGCCTGCGCTGTGGCAGTGCCAGGAGAGACGGGCGAGACCTGTGCCCACGTGGCGGCGAAGCAGGAGCCAGACGGGGCGGAGGCTTCCTATGTTTATTGGGGGTCAATACAGACTGGCGCACAGGGCTGGAATAACTTAAAAACGTCCCAAGGCTATGGCTCGGTACTCTACACAACCCTAAGGGACTCGGGGCTATTTACAGGGGCTGTACAAGGGGGGAGGACCCACCAGGGCTTTCCCAGGAGCTGCCTGTTGCTTTGCTATTCTCTTTAAAAAATGCGGCGGGGGTGTCAACAGGCCCCTAGCTGGGCCCCCCCCAACCCAGCCAGGATGCCCGCTGCCTAGGGATGCCCCCCCACTGCCAGGATGCCTGCCACCTAGACACACCCTCCAGCCCGATGGCCAGGACACCTGCTGCCTTGCTTACAACCTCCTTTGTTCCACCAGCCTCCAGCCCCTCCACTGCAGCCCCCGCAGCAGCAGGGCATAAGGCCAGGCTGACACCCCCAGGCCTGGGCACGCATGGGCAGGTCGTGCCTCTCCATGGGAGGTTCAGCTGTGCCAAGCTCCAGGTCGTAGCAGCTCCGGTGAGGCCATGGCCCACTTGGGGCCCTGCCCGCCAAGGAGGCTGTGCCCCGAGCAGCACTGAGTCCCCCTGGAGGTCCAGCCTCCCCAGAGGCCGCCCGCAAGGCCCCTCTCAGCCACTGGCCCTGAGCTGAGGCAGGCAAGCAGGGCGGAGGGAGGGCTGGGGTCAGAGCTGCCCCCAGGGAGGGGGCACAGTCCCTCGTGCTGCTCTGCCAGGGCTGCTGGGCAACAGGGGTGAGCACTGGGGCAGCCATGGGCACTGGGGCACTTGCCCCATGGCTCCCAGCTCCCAGCTCCATCCCCCCTCTCCCTCCCCCAAAGAGCTCAACCAACAAGGGGCATCCAGGGCCTGAGTCATTGCCATGGCCTAGGCTGGGACCACCCCCGAGGACCCCGCACTCGCCCTGGCACCTGCTCAGCACTGCTGTGCCTAGAGGGGGCCCCCCCTTGTCCCTGTGCTGGGGAGACTTGTGACCTCTCGGCCACCCAGGGAGATGGGGCTCCCCTCTGGCCCAGAGCTGGAGGCGAATGAAATTGTGGGCCCGGTGGCTACACTGCTGTCCCAAGCGTCTAGCTTCTCACTCCGGCCCCACTGCATCGCCCCCAGCCCAGAGCCTCCTGCCCTGCCCTGAGCCCACAGTGGCCTGTCAAACCTGGAGTGCCCCCCTGTCCCCTGAGCCCCCCAGCCCAGAGGCTCCCACCCTGCCTCTTCCAGAGGGCCCTGCCCTGTTCCTGCCAATGTTATCTCCCCACCACCTGGTAAGGTTGGGAGTGCTCCCCCATACTAGGGCCAATAGCTCGGTGACACCCCACAATTGGCTTGGGGAGCCCCCTGCTGCACTAGGCTGGGCATGCCCCACTGTGTGTGGGGCAGCCCTGGGCCTGGCCCCAGCCCAGAGGAACCAGGCCCAGCCCCTTGCCCCAGAGGGGAACAGTGCCCGGTGCCCGTGCTCTCCCTGTGAGCCCCCATGAGCAGCAGGGCAGGCCCCAGGCCTAGGCCCAGAAGAGGAGAGGCCAAGTTCACAAGCCAGAGGGGTCAGGGGCATTTCCCTTACAGGCCCAGCTGCTGGCCAGGTCCGTCCCAGGGCTGCACTGGCTCCAGGCCAGGGAGCCTGGGGGGACGACCCACCTGCAATGGGGCCAGGCAGGCCGCTGGGCGTGGGGAGGCGTCCAGGGCGCTAGAGCTGTAGCTGGCTGGCAATGCTCGTCACCACGGTGCGGAAGGCCAGCGAGGTGCCGGCCAGGCGCCGAAAGAGCACGCCGGTGAGACCGAGGCGCTGCAGCCGGCACACCTCCGCCTCGAAGTGGCAGAAGTGCTCGCTGGCACTCTTGGCGTGCGTGCAGGACAGGAGGAAGGGCTCCAGCTGGTGGCAGTGGCAGCTGGCTGAGTCCGTGGCCTGGCGCAGGGCAGCCATCATGGCCTCGGGGGGGTGGGTGCTGGTCACCTTCACATTCCAGGTACATCGGAGCAGCCGGGGTTCTGCTTCCTTTTGATTCCAAGGTAAATTGCAACTGTGGGCGGAAGGAGCAGAGGGGGTGTCAACCGGGCGGGACGGGGGCTGCAGGGCACCAAGCTGGGTCCCTCGCTGGGGGGCTGGGTCCCTGCCGAGACACTGTGCTGCCAGAGCGCCAGAGCAAGGGGGCAACTGCGTGTGGAGGCCAGGCTCTGGGCAGTCCCAGCAGGGCAGGGCAGGTTCTGGGCAGCCCAGGCAGGGCAGGGCGGCTTCTGGGCGGCCCCAGCAGAGCAGGGCATGTTCTGCGCAGCTCCGGCAGGGCAAGGCAGGTTCTGGGCAGCCCCGGCAGGGCAAGGCGGGTTCTGGCAGCCCTTGTGGGATGGGACAGGGCAGCCCCAACAAGACAGTAGGGGGTGGGGCAAGCGGGACTGGGCAGCCCCAGTGGGCTGGGATGGGGCAGGGCGGGGCAGAGTGGGACAGGGCTGCCCCAGCGGGCTGGGAAGGGATGGGACGGGGCAGGTCAGGGCTGCCCCAGCAGGTTGGGATGGGGCAGGGCGGGTCAGAGTGGGACAGGGCAGCCCCAGGGGGCTGGGAAGGGGCAGGGCGGGGCAGAGCGGAACAGGGCAGCCCCAGCAGGCTGGAAAGGGGCGGGGCAAGTCAGGGCTATCCCAGCAGGCTGCGAAGGGACAGGGCGGGGCAGAGCGGGACAGGGCAGCTCCAGCGGGCTGGGATGGGGCAGGGCGGGGCAGGCCAGGGCAGCCCCAGCAGGCTGGGATGGGGCAGGGCGGGGCAGGCCAGGGTAGCCCCAGCAGGCTGGGATGGGGCAGGGCGGGACAGGATTGCCCCAGAAGGCTGGGAAGGGACAGGGCAGGGTGGTGCAGGGCTGCCCCAGCGGCTGGGAAGGGGCGGGACAGGGCTGCCCCAGTAGGCAGGTCGGGACAGGACGAGACGGGGCAGAGCAGCACGTACCTTGTGAGCGCAGGTCCCCCGATTCTCTCAGGTTCGTCTGCGACCCTGTGGTGTGGACAGAGCTGCAGTTAGTGCTGCACTCAGAGGGGGCAGCGGTGGGTGCTGGGCACAGATAGACAGGGCTCCTCCCAGCCCTCCCCCCAGGTGTATGCCCCCATCCCCAAGCCGCGAGGGGCCCTGAAGATGTCTCTGGTCTGGCGGCTGTTGATTCCTCCATAGTGGGCAGAGGGGGAATGATGGAGGGTATCTGAGGCTGCTCCGGATGGTCCCTGAGCCCTCCAAATGAATCCGCATGCTGGTAGCTAGGCCATGGGTTCAGCCGGGCTCCACCCCCAGCAGATGGGGCAAGCTGGGAGCAACTGGACGGTGGGGGCAGCATCTCTGCCACTTTGGGGGGCCGGAGCTGGATGCTGCATCACTAACCCCTCTGAGAGCTGCGGAAGGAACCAGCGTAGGCACCTCACCCCATGCAGCCGGGCATGGGCACAACTAGGGGGCTCAATTCTGGGGCTGCGGTGCAGAAAGGCCCTGCCCTGGGGGAACCTGTCACCCCACAGGCCACAGGAGCAGGTAGGGACAAGGGGCTTTTGGAGAGGACCCCAAGTATTCTCAGACCCCCACAATATGAGCCCTAAATGTCTGTATGGTGGCATGGGTAGGATCCACACTGCCCTTGGGCACAGGAGCAGTGGCCTGGCCACACTGCCCTTGGGCACAGGAGCGGCGGCCTGGCCATACTGCCCTTGGGCACAGGAGCCGTGGCCTGGCCACATGCCCTTGGGCATAAGAGTGGCATCCCGGCCCTGCGGACTGCAGTGCACATACAGCTCCCTGCTGTCCAGCCCAATCCCACCCCCTCCCCGAATAGAGCTCCCGGGATTCAGGATTCCCCGGCTTTCAGGCTGGGGGGCTGAAGTCCAATACCGGATCTGGAATGAGAAAGAACAGGTACGAAGAGAGAGCACGCGGAGGGGGGACAGAGCGAGGGAGGGGACAGAGCCAGGGGGGAGCGGAAGCAGCGGCACTTACTGATTTTGGCTCCTTGAGGCACAGAGGCGCCAGAGACGCACCTGTTAGAGTTCTGCCGCTTAGACGGGTCAAGAGTGACCCTGAAACAGAGAAGGCCGGAGTGAAGGGGAAGCAGAGAGCTAGAGAACAGAGGCAGGAGGTGCCCATGCCAGGCACACGGCTCATGCAAGGAAACTTGGCACCCAGACCCCAGGTGCTAACCTGGGGGTCCCCACAGCGCCCTCTGCTGGGAGAGGCTGGTACCAGATTTGCTGGGAGCCCCCCACAGCCACCACCCTCAGGCTGCCCCCCCACAGCGCCCCCTGCCAGGAGAGGGTGGCACTGGATTTGCTGGGCGCTCCACCACAGCGCCCCCTGCTGGGAGAGGCTGGAACTGGATTTGCTGGGAGCTCCCCACAGCCACCCCACCACCTCACTCCCCAGAGCCCACCTGCTGGGAGAGGCTGGCACTGGAGGAGTTGGGTGTGTCCCCTCCACAGCTAGCACCCTGCTCCTTGCCCCATGCCGAGTGCTGGGGGCACTCACCTCCGCGTCAGCTTGGAGGTGAGTTTGCTGAAGAGATTGGAGGTGGCGCGGCTGCGGCTCTGGGGCAGCGGCGTGGCCTCGTGGGACAGCGTGGGGGAGGTGGGCGGCCCGTTCTGCACGGTCCCGCGCCGGTCCCGCACCTGGCCGCCGTGGAAGGTGCTGCGGATGGTGGTGCCACGCGAGAGGCGGGTGCGGTCCGAGGATGAGGAGGACGTGGCGATGCTGTGGCTGGAGGGCGACGCGGGGGGCACCCGGTTGGTGATGGAGCTGGGGAGAGCGAAGAGAGCCCCATTGTGAGCCTCAGATACTGTTCTCCCATCCCTGCCCCATGCACCCTCTCCTCCCCACCCCTATGCACTCCCTGCCTTATAACCCCACCCCACCCTCTCCTCCCTGTGCCATAATCTCCACACACTCTCTCCTCCCCGAATCCTATGCACCCCCTGCCCCATAACCCCCATGCACCCTCTCCTCCCCACCCCTATGCACTCCCTGCCTTATAACCCCTACATACCCTCTCCTCCCTGCCCCATAGCCCCCACACACTCTCTCCTCCCCGCCCCCTATGCACCCCCTGCCCCATAACTCCCAAGCACCCTCTCCTCCCCACCCCCTATACACCCCCTGTCCCATAACCAGTGTTCCCTCTAATTTTTCCCATCCATGTGCAGAAATAATTTTGTTATGTGCCCCACTATGGAGGTGATACGTGATACATGACCATACTGGGGCACATAACAAAATTCATGGGGTGGGGGTGGGGCCGAGGGGGTTGGAGTGTAGGAGGGGGCTCAGCGCTGGGGCAGAGGGTTGGAGTGTAGGGTGAGGGCTCTGGCTGGGGGTGCAGGATCTGGAGTGGGGCCTGGAATGAGGGGCTTAGTGCTGGGGTAGAGGGTTGGGTGCAGGGAGTGAGTGCTTTGGGGCGCAGCTCCTGCCCCATAACCCCAATGCACCCTCTCCTCCCCACCCCTTATCTATCTCCGGCACCTCTCCTCCCCACACCTTATGTATTCCCTGCCCCATAATCCCCACGCACCCTCTCCTCTGGCCCTTATCTATCCCTGCACCATAGTTGCCACTCATCACTCTCCTCCCAACCACGCCTATGCACCTCCTGCCCCATAAGCCCCAGGCACCCTCTCATCTGCACCCCTTATTTAATCCCTGCCCTACAACCCCTAAACACCCTCTCCTCCCTACCCTATGCACCTCCTGACCCATAACCCCATGCACCCTGTTCTCCCTACCACTATGCACCCCCCACCCCATACACTTACTACTCTATTAACCCCTATGCATCTCTCTCATCCCCACTGCTTCTGTACCTCCTGCCCCATAATTCCCACAGGGTAGGTGGGGGAAGGGGCCCTGTGAGGTTATCCCAGGATCTGTCATAGTGCTGCCTGTGGGGCACTGGGGGGAGGGGGCCCTGTGAGATCATCCCCCCCATCCCTCAGCTCAATCATGGCTGATGCTTGTGGGGGAGGGGAGGGGAGGGGCTTCCTCCCCCACCAAAGCTTTCCTCTCACCCACCAGCATTGCCCATCCCTTCTGTGTCCCCCCACCCCGCCTTACCCAGACTCACAGCAGCAGCCTCTGCCCCTCACACCTCTGGGCTGGGGGGGCAGGAGAGCCCCATCCCACTCCCTGAAAACCTGCCCAGGCACAGCAGCCCCTTCCCCCAGACCAGCCCTGACTGGGGGAGGGGGCTCAGCAGAGCTCCTCCCTCACGCCTAGGGCCAGGGGGGCCTGGAGCTGTGGCAGCCCCATCTCAGAACCTGGTATTGGCCCCTGGGCCCATCCAGCCTGTCATCCCCCCATCCCCGATCAGACCCCTGGGCCCCTCCCAGACAAGCCCCCGTCCCAGCCCGGCTACCTGTTCTCCTTGCCGTTGTGCAGCAGCGAATGGCGGTCGGCACCGGGCCGCTCCGTGCACACATACGTGTTCCTCCGCGTCATCACGCTCGACGGGATGTTGTTCTGCAAGGGACCTAGCGGTGCTGAGCCCCAGATCTGTGGGGCCCATCTAGTGCCCACCACCCACAGGCCCAGGGGCACAGGAGCACCAGCTGGCGAGGAGACAGGCCTGTCCCCTGGGCCACATGCCATTTCCCTGGCACACACCTCTACTGCCCATGCCCCATGGCACACACCACTCCTTGAGGTACCCTGACTGTCCCCCAGGGGCACACGCTGCTCCCCAAAGCACCGTACCCATCCCCTGGGGGCACACGTCGCTCCCCTCTAGCACCCCGTTCCGCTGCTGTCCCCCAGGAGCACACGTCGCTTCCCCCTACCCCACTGCCCTCCCCCCAAACTCCCTCCAGCCCCCCATGCCCCCCCGGGCCCCCCCCCCCCCCCCTCTTCCTCATCCAAACTCCCTTCAGCCCCCCACTGCCCTAGCCTCTCCCGCGAACTCCTCACTCCCATCTCCCTGAACTCCCCCCACCCCCCTGCTTGTCCCCCTCCCCGCCACCCCGGGGACACATACCACTCCCCTGTCCCTCCCAGGAGCACATGCTGCTCCCCCTGGCACCTCGCCCTGCTGCCCATCCCTTGGGGCACACACCACCCTGTCACCTGGCTCAGCTGGCCATACCCCTCCTGCCAGCCACCCCCGCTGTCCATCCTGGGGCCTGCCCCCCGCCCCAGCACCCCGCCTCACCGTGTTGATGGTGCTGTCCTTGCGCCGGTCGGGGATCTCTGATTTGTTGGGGTTGTTGGCGCTGCTCACCATGGGGCTAGAGGGGGGGATCCCGCGCCCGCTGCTCACCACGCTGCAGCTGGCCTTACGTGAGGGCATCCGCTCCTCCTTCAGCTCTGCCTCCCCAGTGCTCGTGGGGCTCCTCTTGGGGTGCATGGGGACCGGCGAGGGGCCACCTGTGGGCAGGGGTAGCTCTGACATCCTGCCCGGGACCCTTGGCTGCCGCCCCGCTGGGTAGAGGGGGCAGCAGGTGGGGCTGGCTGGCGTTGGGGGCTTCATCTTGCTCTCCCATAGGGTTTTACTCAAGTCACAGTCCCCCTGAACTCCTCCCTGCCCTGACCCCTTCCCCAAACATGGTCCCCCACTGCCCTGACCCCTCCCCCGAACTCCCCACGGCCTCCCACTGCCCTGATCCTTTCCCCAAACACCCCACGGCCCCCCACTGCCCTGACCCCTCCCCCAAACACCCCACGGCCCGCCACTGCCCTGACCCCTCCACCAAACTCCCCACAGCCCCCCACTGCCCTGACCCCTTCCCCGAACACCCCACGGCCCCCCACTGCCCTGACCCCTCCCCCAAATACCCCACAGCCTCCCACTGCCCTGACCCATCCCTCAAACTTCCTTCCCCCTGAACAGCCCCAAGCTCTCCCCTGCACGCTGCACAACCCTCCGTACCCATTCCCCAGAGCCCCCAGGCAGCACCTGGCGCCCAGCTGCCTTTTCACTCTGGTGCCCCATGGGGTTCTGCTCAGCCGGTGCCCAGCAGCCCTCAGGATACGGGGCCTCAGAACCAGGGGCCTGTTGCTGTGGGCAAGGGCTGAGTGGGGCAGCCTGGCACTCACAGAAGTCACTGTGCCGCCGCTGCCGGTGGTAGGTGGAGGAGCTGCGCTGGCTCTTGCCATGGGAGGACGATTTGCTGGTGCCATTGGAAACCTCGCTGGGTGCCCGCACCCGGGCCAGGGAGAGGCTGCTGCCCGTGCGTGACTCACTCCCCTCCACCTGTCGAGAGATGACACCTGTACTCTCGCATGGGTAACCCTGCCCTGCACCTAGGCACTGGCTGGAGTCCGGGTGGGTGACACTGGCCAGAGGTGGAAGGTGATCTCAGGGTGCCCCCTAGGGCCAGCTCCTTTGTGCCTGTGACCAACCCACTGTACTGTCCTGCCAAGCCAGCGCACACCCAGCATGGACTGTGATGTCCAAGCCAGCCGGTGGTCCATGTCTGCTGGGGGAGTTCCTGCCTCACAGGAGCGGGGGCTGCTCCCCTCTCGTGCTTGCACCAGGGCTGGGGCTGGCCCAGTTTGGAGAAGGGAGGCTGAGCCACAGCCCTCCCAGGAGAGAAACCTGGGGGCTGTGTCCTGTTTGCTGGCTGGTCAGTCACCCCTGGCCTCCTGGGCCCACTCCTGGGTGCTGCTCCCCAAGCCCAAATCCCACCATGGACTCCCCCGAGTTGCCCAAGTTTTCTGTAACGGTTATATGGAGCTGAGGCATACCTCAGTTTCCCTCTGTATGATGCACGGCTGCCCAGTGGGTGGGACGAATTCAGCCATTGAAGAATGGCTCATCTGTGGGTCCAGCAACAGAGATCCCGCCAAAGAATGAACCATCCCCAAGTAGCAGCAGGACACCCAGCTGGCAGGCCAGGGGAATCAGGGCTCAGGGGCTGCCTTCTGCAGGAGCTCAGACCTGGGGAGCTAACGGGGATGGGGGAGGGAGCCATCCCTGCCTGGCTGGCTCCTCAGGCTTGGCTAGGCTGGTCTCTGGCCTAGCCTCGGCTGCTGCACTGCTCCAGGCCAGTCAGAGGCGAGGGCCAGAGGCTAACACATGGCTGCCTTGCTCTGCAGAGGCTGCCGGTGTCACTGTGACACTCCTGGGAGCATCGTGCAGCAGTGGAAGGGGACGGTGCAGGGCTCCGCAGGACATTGACTGGGCTGGACTTACTGCAGGGAGACGGGGTTGCCAGTGCTCAAGGCCCAGTCTTGCTGTCCTGGATGCCTGGGGCCTGGCCCTATGGAGCTGGGGAGGTTCTCAGGACCTGGCCCACTAAAGGGGTCACTCCTTGGAGACTGATCACAGGCTGGGGAACAGACCGGCCCTGTGACTCCGGGACACCCTCCCACACCAGCCCCAGTCCCCCTCTGGCCCCTGCAGCCAGATCTTGGCTGCAGGGCGTGGAGCTGGCAACTGCCTCATGTGGTTGCTGCCCCTCCCAGTTCGGAATCGCTGGCACATTTCACCCAGCCTCAAAATACCATCACAGAGGCTCAAAGTATATGTATATCTCCCCCACCCCCAACCAGGAAGTGGAGCAAAACATGCCCCCATGGTTAACCAGCAGAGCAACGGAGATGGTTAGGGACAAAAAGACATCTTTAAAAGTCCCATGGAGGGAAACAGAAAGGAGCCTAAACTCTGGCGAGGCAAGTGCAAAAGCGTAACTAGGAAGGCCAAAAAAACCAGTTTGAAGAGTATCTAGCAAAAAACACAAACAGTCAAAATATAAACGTAAAACACATCGGAAGCAGGAAACCTGGCAAACCATCCGTGGGGTCGCTGGACAATGGAGGTGCTAACCGAGTACCCTGGGAAGACAAGGCCGTTGTGCAGAAGCTAAACGAATTCTTTGCATCAGTCTTCACTGCAGAGGAGGTGAGGGAGATTCCCAAACCTGAGCCATTCTTTTTAGGTAACAAATCTGAGGAACTGTCCCAGATTGAGGTGTCGATAGAGGTGGTTTGAGAACAAACTGATAAACTGAACAGTAATAAGTCATCAGCCCCAGATGGCATCACCCAAGGGTTCTGAAGGAACTCGAATGTGAAACCGCAGAACTGCCACAAGGTTACTTACCTGTAACTGGAGGCTCTTTGAGATGTGTGGTCCCTATCTGTACCCAACTGAGGGTTATATGCATGTGCCATGTGTCCTGGCCAGAGATTTGGAAGTAGTAGCATCTGTTGGTCCATGAATGTGCCCTTGCTCCGCCTCAGGGTTTAGTCTGAGGCGATAAAGGGCAGGGTGGATTGACTGCACCCTCAGTTCCTTCTCTCCACTGCAAGTTGCACAGATCCGCAGCAGAAGGGAAGGAGGGTGGGACTGGAATTCAAATAGGGACCACATAGCTTGAAGAAGAGAAGGTTCGTAAGGAGCTCCACGGGTTCGTAAGGGGCTCACACGTCTGTAAGCAGCACGTCATGAAACGTGGCTGTAGTCGATGCTCGTGCTCTTGTGGAATGGGCTCGTAATGTGCGCCGAAACCTACTTAGAGATCCAGTGTGTGGAGATCGCTTGCTTCTTAATCCTTTCAGCTATCGCCGTAAACAGTCTAGGGGACTTGCTGAATGGTCGAGTGAGTGAAGGCGCCGCTCCTCTGCCAAGGCGTGAGTGTCACAGAGTCCCCGGGCGATGCTCTGAAACTGCTCCCCACAAAGCCAGTCAGGACTCTGGGGAGCCTCCCCTCCCTCGGTGCAGACTGTCTGCAGGGCAAGAAGCTCACACGACTTCACCTCCCGGGTCTCTTCTTGGAGCATTCAGCATATGCCCCTCTGTGCGCTTCCCACAGCGAGTCCGCCCAGGCTGGCTCCTAGGGAAGCCAGAGGGTCCTGTCCCCACGTTGCAGTCAGATGTGACTCGCAGCCAGCCAGTAAAACAGAGGTTTATTAGATGACAGGAACAGGGTCTAAAACAGAGCTTGTAGGTACAGAGAATGGGACCTCTCAGCTGGGTCCATTCTGGGTCTCAGTGAGCCAGACAACCCCGTCTGCCCTCACTTCCCGTCCCCAGCCAGCTCCAAACTGAAACCCCCTCCAGCCCCTCCTTTCTGGCCTTTGTCTCTTTCCCGGACCAGGTGGTCACCTGATCTCTTTGTTCACCTTTAGCTATTTCCTTGCAAGGGAGGAAGGGCTCTGGCCTTTTGTTGCTAGGAGACAGATTGTCAGCCATTTATGCACCCTGGAGATTTTTAATATATAGGGGAAACTGAGGCACTCACACAGTATTCAGAGGAAACATTAAGAACAGTCCCACTTTGTAACAGTGAGGCTTCGGAAAGAAGCCAGGTAAGCGTATGGGTTGGTTGACATGAAAACAGGATACAACCTTTGGCAGAAACTTGGGGTGCAGACACAGAGAAACCTTTTCCTTATGGAACGCGAGATCCGCTGTCATGGCCTCCAGTTTGCCTACCTGTTTCACGGAAATAATAACTACAGGGAAGGCGGCCTTCACGGAAAGGAGAGACAGAGTGCAGGAGGCCAGAGGTTCAAAGGGTGATTTTATCAATGTAGTGAGGATGAGGGTGAGAGCCCATTGGGGGGTGATAGGTTGGACAGGTCCTAAGGAAGCATTTCCAAGACCTGCGAGTCAAGGGGCGGATAAAGACAGAGTGCCCCTCCACAGGGGACGGCAGGCACGGATGGTGGCTACATGCACCTTGATGGAATTTAGCACGAGTCCTGATGCCTTCAGGGCAGTACAGAAGAAGGGGAACGTCCATGTCCTCAGGGGAAAGACCTCCTCTGCTGGGCCCTGGAGGGGAAACGCTTCCACTTGGCCCCATAGGAGCCTCGTGGCCTCTTTCCTGCTACTAGAGAGGATGTCTTGCCCTGCCAACAATCAGTCCCATTCTACCGAAGATGCCCACCTGAAAACCAAGCTTTTAGGGGGACCATCTGTGGATCAGGATGCCTCATCCTGCCTCTATGTTGTGTGAGCAGCTCTGGGAACATTGGCAGTGGAAGAAGGGGATGCGCTAACATGTGGAGAAGGAGAGAAACCAGAATTAGTGAGGCCAGAACAGAACGATCGGAATGACTGTGGCCCTCTCCTGTCCGACCTTGCCTAGAACATGTGGCAGGAGCAGTAGGGAAGGAAAGGTATAATTGATCTGGTCTGACCAGTAGATGACTAGGGTATTGCCTTGGGAGTGGGTGCCGACCCTGCCCCCCTCCCCAGGGAGTACTGGGTGCCTTTGCTGTTGGCATGGGCGGCGAAGAGGACTCTGGTGGTTGGAGTCTCCCCACAAGTGGAAATGTTGACAACCATGGAGTCATGGAGCGCCCATGAATAGCCTTCTCAGAGAGTCTGAAATCACCTTCTGGATCCTGGGGAGATAGTCTGCCGACAACAGGATCTTGTGGACGATGCACCAATCCCACAGACAAACCACTTTCGTGCAGTGCTGGTGACTGCGTCCCCCTTGCTTGTTGATGTAATTAACGGTGGTGATGAGAACATGACAGGAGTGAATGGATGGGAGAAATGCGCGGGACGCCCTCCACACCGCCCGAAGCTCCAGGATGTTGATGTGCATTCTCGATTTCTGAGGGATCCAAGTCCCCCTTGTCACGTGCTCATCATGAGCAAGGCACCAATGGCTCTACGGATGGGGAAAGGGAGGGTACTGCCACTGAGTTGGTAGAACCTCTGGATAGTCATAGCGACGTTACAGGAGGTGCAGACCTTGCACTCCGTCTGTGTCCTCCGATGCTGTGAAGCCAGAGCCTGCAGTACTGGCAGAACCGCAGGAGCCATAGGGGAGCAGGTGGGAACATGACCCAAAGGAGGTAAGTTCCAGGTAGGAAGGCATATCCCCTTCAGTGGCAACTGTACCTGAAGACATAGGCACCTCACCACCTCCAATGCAAAGACTTTGTGAGGCTCGGGGGCTGACTTTGGCCTTCCCAGTGTCACCGGCATGCACCCTGTAGCCGGAAGTGGAGCTGGAATGGAGCACTGCTGCAGAACCCAGGGTTCCCTTGACTTCAGTGGCACCAACCGACCTGGAAGGGGTGCATGGCATGGTGGAGCCAGGACCCTGTGATGCGTCGTGCTTGTGAGCCTTGGAACATGCCGCTTCTCCATGGCTGGAACTTGTAGATGATGCAGTGTCCTTTTAGGGCCATGCACATGCATCTGAGCCTCAAAACTAGGCCCCAGCATGGGTCCATAGCACTGGTACGAGGGGAACCCGGTTTGGGTCTCCATGGTGGGAGGTGCACTCCTGGGTTTCTCAGGCTGATGTACTGTGGGGGAAGTCCCTGCCTGGGGTCTGACTGTGGTCTCATGGAGACTTCCATGAGGTAGTTCTTGAGGCGGAGAACCCAGCCTGCCGGGGCACGGCTTGGGAAGGAGAGGCGGATACGGCACCTGAAAGCAACATGGGTTTCTCCCAAGCAGTAAAGGCAGCGCTTAGCTCGTCACTGACCAAGAACGAGTGATGGCAGGAGGTACAGATCCCGAACCCCGATGTCTCCAGCATTACCCAGTACCCAGGCCTGGTTGCTGGGGAGGGTGAGAGGGGAGAGCAGGAAACCGGTAGAATGGCATCCCGAAGTCCCTAAGAATCCTAAAAACTAAATTACTGTAAAACCAACAAAAATACTAACCACATACAGGTAGAAAACTATCTCCCTGCCCCTACATTTTAGAAAGGGGATCACAAGAGACAAGAGACAAAGGCTCCAATTTGGACTATGCAGCAGTGAGAAGGAACTGAGGGTATGGTCAGCCCACCCTGCCCTTTATCGTCTCACACAAAACCATGAGACATGGCAAGTGCGCATGTCCGGACAAGGGACACTACTACTTTCAAGATCTCCAGCTCTGGATGCATAGCATGTGCGTACAACCCTCAGCAGAAGAGAATAGGGACCATCACTCGAAGAACTGAGGTATGTAACCTATTGCTTACATCAGCCTCTGTCCCAGATGACTGGAAGATAACTAATGTGATGCCAATTTTTAAAAAAGGCTCCAGAGGTGATCCTGGCTATTACAGGCCAGTGAGCCTAACTTCACTACTGGGTAAACTGGTTGAAACTATAGTAAAGAGCACATAAATAAACGTGATATGCTGGGGTAGAGTCAACATGGGTTTTGTAAAGGGAAATCATGCTTCACCAATCTACTAGAATTCTTTGAAGGAATCAACAAGCCTGAGGACAAGGGTGATCCCATGGATAAAGTGTTCCTGGATTTTCAGAAAGCTTCCCTCACTAAAGACTCTTAAGCAAAGTAAGCAGTCCTGGGATAAGAGGGAAGGGCCTCTCATGGATTGGTAATTGGTTAAAAGACAGGAAACAAAGGGTAGGAATAAACGGCCAGTTCTCACAGTGGAAAGAGGCAAATAGCGCAGTCCTCTAGGGGTCTGTGCTGTTCAACATATGATCTGGAAAAAGGGGTGAATAGTGAGGTGGCAAAGTTTGCAGAAGATAGAAAATTACTCAAGATAGTGAAATCCAAAGCTGACTGCGAAGAGTTACAAAGGCACCTCACTAAACTGGGTGACTGGACAACAAAATGGCAGATGAATTTCAGTTTTGATAAATGCAAAGTAATGCACATTGGAAAACATAAACCCAACTATTCATACAAAATGATAGCATTGAAATTAGCTGTTAGCACTCCAGAAAGAGCTCTTGGATAGTTCTCTGAAACATCCACTCGCTGTGCAGCGGCAGTGAAAAAAGCTAACAGAATGTTAGGAACCATTAGGAAAGAGATAGATAATATGACAGAAAATGTCACAATATAAATCAATGGTATGCCCACACCTTGACTAATGTGTGCAGCTCTGGTCACAAAAAAAGATCTATTAGAGTTGGAAAAGGTACAGAGAAATACAACCATAATGATGAGGGGGAATGGAACAGCTTCTGCATGAGGCAAGATTAGAAAGACGGGGACTGTTCATATTTGAACTATGGGAGTTATGACAGAAGTCTATAATTGTGACTGTCTGGAGAAAGTGAATAGGGAAGTGCTATTTACCCCCTCATATAAAGAACCAGGGTTCACCTAAGGAAATTAATAAGCAGCAGGTTAAAAACAAACATAAGGAAGTCAATGCACAGTCAACCTGTGGAACTCCCTGCCAGGGGATGTTGTGAAGGCCAAAAGCATGACTGGGTTAAAGAATAACAAGATAAGATCATGGAGGATAGGCCCATGGATGGCGGGTAGCTGAGATGACCAGGGACGCAACTGCATGCTCTGGGTGCTCCTAAATCCCTGATTGTCAGAAGGTGGGACTGGACGAATCACTCAATAATTACCCTGGTCTGTTCATTTTCTCTGAAGCACCCGGCACCAACCACTGGGCTACGTGGACCATTGGTCTGGCCGTTCTTAAGTGCATGGCTCTGTGACACTCTGCACCCCATATTCACCATAGTGCTATGATTATGGTTTGGTTAGAATATAATTATGATGCATCTTGTACAAAATATATCATGCGAGGTCTCAATGGAAAAGTTATGGTCTGCTGGGTATGATTATCCTATTTGTATGCATCATGTTTGCATTTGGAGTTATAAATATTGACTATGCACCTGTATTTCAAATGCATTTGCTCCTGGGTAACATGCACAAAGCTTTACATCCAGTCTAGCCAGCACATTGTGATTGGCCTATCCCAGTGGAATGGCCCCTCAACAAAGACAACGGGCCATGGGAAAAGCTTATCCTCACCTGTGGATGCTTCAGTCAGCGAATGAGTAATGGCTGCCATGACTCATCGAAGCATGCAAGGGCACGTGACTAGATAAGGTGACGCTGGGCTCCATGTTAGTGCCTTTATTTTTCCACAAACTGGGTTGGGAGCTTGGCTTGAAACAAAGAAGTTCCTTCCACATGGAATAAACTATAAAAGGAGGAGGTGACTTCAACACATGGTGCCTCACTCCCTCTACAACACAACACCTGGAAACAACCTTAGGAACAAAGACTGAACAGGGGAACGGGGGTCCCAGGCAGGAAAGAAGGAAGCTGGGTGGACAGTTCGTACTATCTAATCCTATCCAGTTTAGAGAACTTGGATTGCGGTTTTGTTTGATTTCTTATGGTAACGTGCTTTGATCTGCTATTAATTATAATCACTTAAAAGGGGGCCCAGGCTGGTGAGACAGAGAGTTCAGCGATACCCCAGTTCCAGGTTGCATCCCGGGGGAAAACACGTCACAGGTTCCCCATGGATCCTCCCCACCCTCAGATCAGACCCCAGCTCCCCTGGGCCCGCACTCACCTCATTCTTCCTGCCCAGCAGGAGATAGGTGGCCGTGACCTCATTGTATTTTTGGCTATTCAGGGCTTCCTTGATCTCCTCGCGGGTGTATCCCATTCCCACCATCACCTCTGGGAGAGACGGGCTGGATTCACTTCTGGCACAAACATACACACCCCGGGGCAGGTGCCATGCAGTGCCCAGACCCTGCCGGATGGCACAAGCCCCGTGTCCCCGGGACTAGATGCTAGGCCTATGGGCAGCGCCCATTTGCCCAGGTGCTATTGAGCCCTGTTGGGGCTGGGGTGAAGAAGCCATGTCCCAGCCCTGAGACCCTGTGCAGCTGCCCTGGGGGGAGTCGGACAAGGGTCCAGGCCGTAGCCTTGTTCTGTCCCACAGCCAGTTAGCTCGGGCCACTTCAGTGAGCCCTCCCCAAGCTGATGCCAAGCAGAGCCCCTCCCTGAACCCCAGAGGGACTGCGGACAAATGATCTCCCTGATGGGCATTCCCCCTCCATGGCCATCAGGGTCCAAGCAGTGGTGCCCACTCAGCACAGCAGGGCCCTGGATCCTCACCAATGCGCTTGGTGTCCCCAAAATCCTCCTCAGGCTCCTTGTAGGGCTTCAGCTCGTCGCCCTCATAGCCAATGTTGATCCATTTGTCCTTCATGATTTGCTGAGAGAGAAGGGACGGATTAGTGGGGCTGCTCCCTGCCACGCACCCATCACCCCTCCTCCCACACACAACCGGGACAAGGGCCGTGTCCCCCCCCCGCCACGTATCCATCCCACCCACACACGCATACCAGGACAGGATTGAGTCTGCCTCCCACCATGCACTCATCACACACACACACCCCGGGACAGGGGCCATGTCTCCCCACCACGCATTCCTCCCGCCCCTCCCCCCCACACCAGGACAGGATCGAGTCTGCCTCCCACCATGCACTCATCTCGCACACACACACACACCCATCACCCCCCCATGCAACTGGGACAAGGGCTGTGTCTCCCCCCGCCACGTATCCATCCCCCCTCCCTCCCACACCAGGACAAGATTGCGTCTGCCTCCTGCCATGCACCCATCACACACACACACACCCGTGATGAGAACATGACAGGAGTGAATGGATAGGAGAAATGCGTGGCCCGAAGTTCTAGGATGTTGATGTGCATCCAGGATTCTTGAACAGTCCAAGTCCCATGTCATGTGATTGCCCATGTGGGTGCCCAATCCAGCAAGTGACGCATCAATAATGAGTATCATGTTCAAAGAGGATGGAAGGAACAGTATCCCGGTGCAGACCTGACCTGGGGAGGAGAAGACGTTGGGTGGTATTGTCTGTAGGAAATCTTTGGTATGGTGGGTGGGAGAATAGGCCCTCTGGAGCCACAGCTGCAGGCAGTGAAAGCGAAGATGAGTGAAGGTCAAGAAAGGAAAGGCAAGCCCTGGCNCCCCTGTGGCATGCCGCCCCAAGCATGCGCTTGGCGCGCTGGGGCCTGGAGCTGGCCCTGCCTCCACAACCGAGACAGGGGACGCATCTGTCCCTTGCCACTTACCCATCGCTCCCCCGCACCCACACACACCAGGACAGGGGCTGTGTCTTCCTCCCACCATGCATGCACCTCCCCCACCTTGCACCCATCACCCCCGCGCCATGGGAAGGGGCCAAGTCTCCCTGCCCAGCACCCATCACTCTGCCCCCGTTCCCTGCCAGGCACCCTTCACCCCCACCCCTACTGGGACAGGGGCCGAGTCTCCCCACCCAGCGCCCCTCAGGACACAGCCTGCATCTCCCTGCTGGGGAACAGGCTGTGTCTTCCCACCAGGTGCCCCCCACTGGGCAGGCTCCCCACCCCCAACAGGGCTGCAGACCAGGAAGAGAGACAACAGGCTCAGCACACCCCTTCCAGTGCACCTAGGCCCCATCCCCGCTGCATGTCTAGAGATTCTGTGGCGCAGGGAGCCCGGCAGCCCAAATTCTGCCCCCCAGGGAGCCCCCATGGGCCTGTGGGAGCTGCACCTCCCCAGGGACTCCCTGCTGCCTCCACAGGCCCCACCCGCACAGGGGGCCAAGCAATGTGGGGGCTGCACGGAGCCTGCCTGGGTCCCAGACACCCTGTAATTATCCCCTGAGTCAATTACACTAATTACAGTCATTGGGGAGACAGCGCCAGGCAGGGCCCCACGCAGGCAGCACCAGCTTAATGAGAACTCGCCCCCGTGGGGATTGCTGCCACTCGGGGGGCACAGAGCAGAGCAGAGAGCAAGGACTGAGTCCCAGCTCCACGGACAGAGTTGGGGGGCGGGTAAAAGGGGCCAGAGAGCACAGGAGCGGCAAGATGAGGAAGTGGGAATGTTGGTAATATTTTTATGAGGCCCCTGTGTGCCTCAGTTTCCCTCTGGGCTTTGCACTGTTCTGCACAGGGTGTAGGAGGTTAAACAGTTACTCCAGAGGCAGAGGCGGTGCTGGGAGCCGTGGGTCACCGCACTGTCTGGAGGCTGCCAATGGGTTGTTCAGGACTGGCTGTAACCGACCCAGATCGATGGAGGGCCCAGAAAGCTAGTGACTAGGACGTTCACGCTAGCCCCAGCTCAGCTGCCTTGCTCTGCTGAGGCTGCCAGAGTTGCTGTTAAGCATCACCCCGGGGAGGGGACGGTGCAGGGCTCTGCAGGATGCCGGCTGGACTGGACTTGCTTCAGGGAGCCGGGGTCGCAGGAGCCCAAAACCCCATCTCGCAGTCCTGGAGGCCATAGGCCTGGCCCTGCAAAACTGGGGATCCTTGGGGCCCGGTCCACCCAAGGGACTGAGCACAGACCAGCCCCTGTGGGTCCATGACAGAGGAATGCCATGAGGTCCAAGTTCTCCCTGGGGCACCCTGCCACCCGCCCTGCCCCTGCCAGGGGCACTTACCTCCAGGGTGCAGCGCTTGGCAGGGTTGAGCACCAGGAAGCGGCGCAGGATGGTCTCGCAGTCTGTGGACATGTAGAAGGGGACGCGGTACTTGCCTCGCAGCACGCGCTCCCGCAGCTCCTGTGGGGGACGAGGAGGGGAAAGTCAGGAAGGGTTCCCCCAGCCAGCCTCCCTGCTGAGCCACCCCCAGGGACTTGGCTAGGAGCTGGCCCCACTCCCCCCCATACAATGGGGGGTCAACTCCGATGTGAGGTAGGGACTATAGGGTCCCCTGGGCCCCAGCTCTGTGCCCAGGCAATTTGGAAAGGGCAGGCTCTGGCTACAGGGGCCCAGAGCCTCCTCTGTGATCCAGGGGACAAGGCCCTGCAGAAAACATAGCCCCACCTAGAGACTGTCTTTCTGCTGGGCCCTGCCACCATGCCCCCCAACACCTCCACCCCCAGGACTCCCACGCCCCTGAGACACCCC
>NC_133779.1:6571327-6580939 GCF_003597395.2 Chelonoidis abingdonii | reverse complement strand
CACACACAGAGCACACAGCCCCCCCACACACATGCACAGAGCACGCAGCCCCCCCATCCCTCTGGCTGGAGCTGACCAGAGACCCCGCCCTGAGCTACAGTGACATGCCCAACAGGGCGGGGGCTAAGGGTGCAGAACTACCACCCTGCTCCCCACAGCGCCTCCTGCTGGGAGAAGCTGGGGCTGGAGTAGCGGGGAGCTCCCCCACAGCCAGGTCCTGCCCCACTCCCCACAGCCCCCCCTGCTGGGAGAGGCCGGGGCTGGAGTAGCCAGGGGCTCCCCCCACAGCCAGCTCCTGCCCCGCTCCCCACAGCGCCTCCTGCTGGGAGAGGCTGGGGCTGGAGTAGCCAGGGGCTCCCCCCACAGCCAGCACTCCTGTCTGCTCCCCACAGCGCCCCCTGCTGGGGTGGTCAGGGCTCTTGCCCATTCCCCTTCCCAGAGTCTGTCCTGACCTGTCTGAATTTTGCCCGGGCTTCCTTCTCCTTCATCCGTCCGTGTGACACGAGGTAGTCGAAGACTTCGCCTGGGGAGAGGGGGTGCTGTCAGGAGCAGTCTGTAGTAGCAGGGGGTAGTGCCAGGGAACCCGGCGTGAAGGGACTTTGGACAGATGTGCCCCCGGCCCCCCCCCGCCCCCCCGGCTCTAGACAGCTGCAGACTCATGAATGCAGCTTTCCTGCCAGGGGTTCATTACAGCAGAACATGAGGGGCATGGAGACCCCACACATTTCCCAAAAGCGGCTGCTGGGGTAAGTGCTCAGGAGCTGGGCAAGGCCCTGGACAGAATCAGGCTGGTTGCATCACGGTTTGTGCCCCCTGCCCAGCACAGGCCCACCCAACTGCACCCTGCAGCGCACACTATGGGATCAGCTTGAGCCCAGGTGGCACCAGCCCGCAGGCACAGATGGGAGTCACCTGTGGAGCCACTGGGCTGGGTGGGAATATGTACGCCCCCCGCCTGGCTCCCAGTGCCAGCCTGTGCCAGGGAGGCAGCTGCCAGGTGGGTGGCACCTGCAGGGGCCTGGTGGCTTGGCTTATTTTAAACAGAGCGAGGATAATTTTAGCAGCATGGTGGGGGAGCCAAGCAGGGCCTGTGAACAGGAAAGGCTGTGGGGGGAAGGGGGCGCATCATGCCAGGCAGAATCCCTGGTCAGGAGGGAGCGGGGGCGTCATGCCAGTCAGGCCCCTGGTCAAAAGGAGCTGCTGGGGGGGTCACACTGGACAGGGCCCCTGGCTGGGGGTGGGAGCGGATATGCCAGGCAGGGCTCCTGCCTCCCCACAACACATCTTATCTCCCCAGGCTGTGATTGCTGGGGAGGCCTTTGGGGTGGGTCCCAGAGCCAGGCTGCACCCCAGGGCAGGCTGAGTGGGGCTGTAGCACATTGGAGGTGAGCTGGGCAGAGGGATCTGGGGGCCATGCAGGGAGGGGGTGTGGGAACGCAGAGGGGTCCAGAGCTCCAGGTGCGGCACAGTCACACCCAAGGCTTGCAGGGGGCACAGGCCTGGGGGAGCAGATGGTGGTGCAGGGGCGGAGGGGGGGGTGCCAGTGCGGTGGGGGGGGGGCATTCTCACCAGCACTGGCATATTCCATCACCAGGTAGAGTGTTTTCTCCGTCTCTATCACCTCAAACAACTTCACTGTAATACAGAGACATGGGTCAGGGCCCAGTTCCCGACGTCGCCCAGCAAACCCCACTCCCACTCGCACAGCCCACGTGCTGCCTGCCACCGGGGCCCTGGTCGGGGTCTCTCCTGTGGTGAGGCTGGAAGCATCTTCACTCCCTGTGCAAGTCCCAGTGCCCCTAGCTCCTGGTAGTGTGGACAGGGTGGGCTGGGGAGTATGTCTCTGAAAATGCCCTTCGCAGCACAGCATGGACCCCTTCCAGAGGGCTGGGGGTCGTGACACTGCAGAGACAGCTCTGATATGTTACAGCAAAAAGAAGGATATTCCCAAGCAAACCCCTCTGCTCTGTTGCCAGGTGCTGCCTGGGCCCTGCAGTGATTCCCTGCACTCCAGAGCTCCTACCCTTGGGCAGCTGGGGCAAAGAGGGGTGGGGTGACCCTGTCCCAATGTCTGCAAATACTCTGGGAAGGTTTGCAGAGTCGCCAGCCTTCACTCTACCCCTCGCTGCTACCCCTGTCTGCTCCCTCCACAGCTCTGCCCTGCCCAGCGCCCGCTTCGCTCCCAGATGCCCTGGAGCCTGCAGACAGCCCCACACGCCAGCCGGGAGATGGCAGACGCGCCCACGGCCCCACTGCCACAGACCAGAACCTTAGCACTCACACGGAGCATGCTAGACCCTCCTCTGAAATATATGGGTCACAGTCCCCCAAACACCCTCCCGGGATGGGCCTGACCCTCCCTCCCAAACACCCTCACAGGCAGGGCTGACCCTCCCCCTCAATGTCCCCACAGGACGGCCTGACTCCCATCCAACGCCTGCTCCAAATGCTCTCATAGGATGGGCCTGTCTCTCCTTTCCCCTAGACCCATCACTGGACAGGCCTGCCCCAGTCATGGGATGGTCCTGCCCCCACCCAATGCCCTCATGGCAGGGTTCTGACCCCCTGTAGTTGAGGGACCTGCAGGGGCAGTGCCCATCCAGCAGAGGTGCCAGGGTCCGGATCCTCTCAACTAGCAAGGGCAGCTGAGGCTGGAGGATGGGGCATTCGGGGGCTGCCATTTGCTCAGGCCCCATTGCCCCCGTGCTGCTGAGCCCCAGAGTCAGACCCCCGACCCCAGCTCACCGATGTTGGGGTGGTTCAGTCCCTTCATGATCCGCACTTCCCGGAAGAGCTGCAGGGGGCAGAGAGATGGGGGGGTATGAGGTGTGTTAACAGGCAGCCTCACAGCTCCTCCTCACGTGCCCCACCACTTCTAGCCCCCCAGGTCTTTCCCTTTAGGGGGCACTGGCTACAATCCAGCCCCATGGCAGGGGAGTAACTGGTTCCAGGGGACAGGGAATGGGACGCGGGGCCTTTCCCCTCTGGGGGGCGCCGGCCCCTATCTGACCCCATGGCTGACGAGTGGCTGAGGGGGACAGGGAATGGGACACAGGGCCTTTCCCCTCTGGGGGGTGCCGGCCCCTATCTGACCCCATGGCTGGCGAGTGGCTGAGGGGGACAGGGAATAGAACACGGGGTCTTTCCCCTCTGGGGGGCACCGGCTCCGATCTGACCCCATGGCTGGCGAGTGGCTGAGGGGGACAGAAAATGGGACGCGGGGCCTTTCCCCTCTGGGGGGTACTGGCTCCGATCTGACCCCATGGCTGGCGAGTGGCTGAGGGGGACAGGGAACGGGACATGGGGCCTTTCCCCTCTGGGGAGCGCCGGCTCCGATCTGACCCCATGGCTGGCGAGTGGCTGAGGGGGACAGGGAATGGGACGCGGGGCCTTTCCCCTCTGGGAGGCACTGGCTCTGATCTGACCCTATGGCAGGGGATGGGCTGGCTCAGGGGTTTGTTCTAATCTGCTCCCCACCGGCAGCTCCAATGCAACGCTAATTAGCAGCCCCTGGAGATGCCTCCAGAGTGGCTGTTACCACAGCGACCAGCCTGGCCTCTGGGTGCTAATTAAAGCGGTGATTTAAGGGAGGGGAGCCTTTGTCAATGCCAGAGGCTGGGGCAGCCAGTGGGAACTGGGGCTGGTAGTGTCCTGGGGTGGGGGGGACAGGAAGAGGGCAGGTGCCCTGGGGCGGATGGGAAAGGGAGGCAGGGCGAGCGTCCCAGGTTAGCTGGGTGGAGAGGTGCAAGGCAGGGCAGGTGCCCTAGCGGGCCGTTGGGCAGGGGCGATGGGTCCCCAAGGTAGCTGGGGGTGGCGCTGGGTCTAGGACCCAAGCTCACGGCAGAAGCACAGTGAGGAAGTCATGGGCCTGGGGAACCCCAATGCCAGGGCCAAACCATCCCCCTCCCCCAGCCTAGAGCACAATGGGCTCTTTGTGGAGCCTGGGAACCCAGCCGCTGGCATCGGAGCTGCGCTGCGGGTGGCCAGTTGGAGGTGGGGGGTGGCCCCATCCAGGGTGGCCTGGAGCAGCTGCCCCTCCTGCCAGTCCCAGACGTGGCTACCTCTGTCCCTCCAGGCCGAGCCCCTGGCAGCGCGGCCCCAGCCTGGACAATGCCCCCTCCCCAGGGCATGGGGCTGCCAGTCCCTGCAGGGGAGCAGGGCTGCCTAGAGGATTCAGGGGGCCTGGGGCAAAGCAATTTCAGGGGCCCCTTCCATAAAAAAAAGTTGCAATACTACAGAATACTATATTCTTGTGGGGGCCCCTGTGGGACCTGGGGCAAAT
Organism: Chelonoidis abingdonii; assembly: GCF_003597395.2. NCBI lineage: Eukaryota > Metazoa > Chordata > Testudines > Testudinidae > Chelonoidis > Chelonoidis abingdonii. Next base: position 6,576,657 of record NC_133779.1, on the reverse strand, counting down.
TGCCCCACTTGCCCCCCCTCTGGGCGGCCCTGGCAGGGAGTGCCCCCCCCACCGCTCACACTCACCTTCTGGAGGCTTGTGGGGTTCAGCTGTGTCTTATCAATTATTTTGATTGCAACCTACAAACAAACCAGATTCTGGCTGGGGGTGGGGGTGTTTAGGGCACTCAGTGCCTATGCCCCCCATTTCCCTCTGTGTGCCCCATAGGCCCCTCCACTCCCCTGCCCCATCTGCACATGTGCTATACTCCAGCAGCACCTGACACCTCAGCCTTCCCCTCTCTTCCCAGTGCTCCTCCTCGGAGATCTCCCCTGGGCCCCCCCCCCACCTCTGAGCTCAGAGCTACTGTGCACCCCACCAGTTTACACTACTCCAGAGAGCCCCCCCACATCCCTCACCCTCCCTGGAGTGCTGCCCCATGGCTCCCCACATCCCCCGCTCTCCCTGGAGCACTGCCCCGTGCGCCCCCACCCCATATCCCCTGCCTGCCCTCCCTAGAGGACTGCCCTATAGCCCTCTGCTCACACCTTTGGAGTGCTGCCCCATGATCACCCCACAGCCTCCAACCCGCAGAGCACTGCCCCGTGGCCCCTGCACCCTCACCTCTCTGCCTGTCAGGATGTGCCGGGCCAGCTTGACCTTGGCGAAGTTGCCCTTGCCAATGGTTTTGAGGAGTCGATAGTTGCCGATGTGGGGCTGCTCGTCGGTGCAGGAGGCAATGGAATTCCGGCAGCGCGCACCCAGCGACCGGCTGGACCACGATGAGCCCTTCTCCGAGCGGCTGCTGGCCAGGGTAGAGTGCTGCAGGGGGAGAGACAGCATCACCTGGGGGCAGGGGGGCACAGGGCGCTGTGGGGAAAGGGTCCTGGCTCCCAGCTTCCTGCTCTAACCACCAGACCCCACTCCCCTCCCAGAGCCACCCAGAATCCTGATTCCCAGCCTCCTGCTATAACCACCAGGCCCCACTTCCCTGCCAGAGCTAGGGAGAGAACCCAGGAGTCCTGGCTCCCAGTCCCCCGCTGTAGCCACCAGACCCCATTCCCCTCCTGGGGCTAGTGCACAGTTTGGGCTGAAGGCATGCTGCTGCCACCCAACAGCTGGGATAAGTCAGCACAGCCGCCTGGGGGTCAGGGTCCCAGCCCCACGGTCTCCCCAGCCCCGAGTGCCATGTGCCAAACTGAGCAGGAAAGCCCAATGGGATGAAGGAGTCACTGTGTTACCAGAACCAGCCAGATCCTGCCTTAGGATGATGGCATCAAACACGGCAACCGGCAGAGCAGGAAAATGCCCTCCATGCCCAGCCCCCAGCACCATTCCTGGGCACTGGCCAACCGGGAACGGGATCAGGAGTACCTCCCTAGCTGAGAGTGTGGTCCAGCCATCAGAGCCCCCCGCCGAACCCTGGGGTCAGGCACTGCTTGGGGCACCAGGCCTGGCCCAGCAGCTGGAACCACTCTCCCCTGTCGGGCGCCGCTCGGGGCACCAGGCCCGGCCCAGCAGCTAGAACCGCTCTCCCCCGTTGGGCGCCGCGCGGGGCACCAGCCCAGCCCAGCAGCCGGAACCCAGTGCCCTTCCAGGCCCAGCTGGAGGAGCAGGTGGGAGGTGCAGCGAGCAGGCCCTGCAGGGGAGGCTGCCTGCAGGGGTCGGGGTGACACGGAGCCCAGCCTGTTCAGAGCTGCTGTCCTTGCCGTGTCCTGCAGCCCGCACCGGCCCCCAGGAGCCACATCTGCAGCTTCAAGGAGACTCCATCGATTGTCCCATCAACGAGCAGGAACAGGGGAGTCCAGATAGCAGGAATGTCTCCTGCCTTCCACCCACACCCCCTCATCCCTGCCACAGCCCCCCACCTCCTCTCAAGACCTGCCACTGCCCCCACACAACACAAAGCCCCTCCGCACGCAGTGCTGCTGCCCCCCCCTCCGCCCAACCCTCACTGCTCTTGTCCCTCAGTACTACAAACTTGCTATATTGGTGCAGTAAAGGGGCCCCCAAATCCCAGCCTGAGCCCCTCACAGCCCCGCCCCCCCCCGTGCCCTGAATGCCCCTGTGCTCTCAGAACTGCTGTCCCAAGCAGGCCAGGCCCAAGGAGCCGATCACATTAACGAGCTCAGAGCAACTTGGCATGAGGAGCTCACAGATGGACATCAGCAGCAAAGCCTGCAGACCAGGGGTGCCCCCCCAAAACCGCAGTGGGGGCAGCACTCAGCACCACACAGCCCCAAAGGCCAGGCACCTCCTTCCCAGCATCCCAAGGCCCCACATATTGGGCACCCCCTTCCCAGCACCGCGGGGGGGGGGCAGGGCTCAGTACCCCACAGCTCCGCAGGCCGTGTACCCCTCCAGCACCATGGGGGCCAGAACTCAGCACCCCACAGCTTCACAGGCCAGGTACCCCCCCAGCACCACAGGGGGCCCAGCACTCAGCACCCCATGGCCCCACACAGCAGGCACCACCTCCCAGCACCCCACAGCCCTACAGGCTGGGCACCTCCTTCCCAGCACCCCACAGCCCTGCAAGTCGACATCTCCTTCCCAGCACCATGGGAGGGCCATCACTCAGCAACCCACAGCCCCACTGGCTCGGCATCATCCCCCAGCACCCCACGGTCACCAGATCAGTTTCCTTGGAGGATGAGGAAGGAGAGTTCAGATAAAGAGTCACCATGCTGTGAAAAGCGTCCACCCACAGCCAAGGGTGTTTTTGTCTTTTATCATTTTCCTCTGAGAGTTCATCTGAGAGCGCAGTGACTGTCTGGTTTCACCCGCATAGTAATTGTTGGGGAGTTTAGTGCACATGTTGTGATAGACGTGTAGGATCCATGGATCTGGAAAGTTGTGTTGTGGGGATCACTGTAGATACGATTACAGGTTTTGAATCTGTTGTTCTGGCAGGGTCTGGTGCTGCTTTGAGTTGGTGGGTCCTGCTCTGTGGGGAGCTTGCTTCTGATGATGATCTTGGAGAAGCTGGGGGGTTATCTGAAGGCCAGAAGAGGGGGTTCGGGAAAGATTTCTTTCAGAGTGGGGTCCCCATCGAGTAAGGATTGTAGTTATTTAATGATACCCCATATGACAACTAGGGGTGTGCGGTCAGAGCAGGATTTATTTCTGTGCTGAAACAGCTTCTCTCGGCGTATTTGGGTGGCCTATTCCATGTTGTGATCTACTTCTCTGGTGGAGTGTCCTTGTTTGATGAAGGTGGATTCAAGTGTGTTAAGGTGCGTATCCTGGACTCTCTTCACAGCATATTCTGTGGTATCTGAGAGCCTGGCTGTAGCAAACAGATTTCTTGGTGTTTGGGGTGGTTACAGGATAAGTGAAGGTACGTGTGGGGACTCGTGGGTTTCCTGTGTATAGCTGGCTGTACGGTTCCATTGCTGAAGCAGATCGTGGTGTTCAGGAAGTTGATGCTGGTGTGGGAGCATTCTCAAGAGAGTTTAATGGATGGGGATGGGGTGGTGGCTGCTTAAGTTGTGGTGGAAACACAAGGGAGTTTAGGTTGTCTGTCCAGATGATGAAAATATCAAGGCTGTATCTCAGGTATATCATTGGCTTTTGTGGTGCATTTGTGCAGAAATTCTTCTCCACTGGGCCCTAAGAAGAGGTTGGCATATTGGGGAACCATCCTAGCGCCCATGGCTGTTCCCATGGTTTTTGACAAATGAGAACTGTTCTGGGTGAAGATGAAAGGGATGAAGTTGGTGATGTGCTTGGGATGGACAGCTGAGGGTTGTCCAGTGTCTTGCAGATATTTGAGGCAAGCACCTAGGCCATCACTGTGAGGGATATTGGTGTGTAGAGAGGTGACACACATGATGACAAGAGTGGTGTTCATAGGGAGGCCGTTATTGTTGCAGAATTTCTGGAGGACGTGTATTGTGCCCTGGGGGAACCGAACCTTTGGGTACTGAGGATGGTTTCTAGGAGTTCTGATATTCCTTCAGTAAGAGTGCCAGGGCCGATGGGTCTGCCTCAGTTCCCTCATTTGTGCATCTTGGGAAGCACACAAAAGGTCCCTGGGGTGGGTTTATGGAGAATGAAGTTGTACAGCAGAGGTTGGCAACCTGCGGCACGTCTGCAAAAGACGGCATGCTGCTACCTGCCGGGGTCCTGGTCCCACTCAGCCCCCCCACTCACCGCTCTCTCCTGTGGGGGCAGGAGGCAGAAGCTTGGTCCTGCCGGCAGCCAAGCTCCCCACTCCCCCTCCACTTCTTCCTCCAGCATGCTGCCTTCCTGCACTGCCTCCTACTCTCCTGCCCTGTGCCGATCAGCTGATCACCCTTGGGAGGGGAAGGGGGAGGGGGACCGGAGCCGCAGTGCACTCGCTGCTCCGGGGAGGAAGCAGAGAGAAGGTGTGAACGGACAGGACCCGGATGGGGCCCTGGGTGATGGAGAAGATATTCCCAGTTCCACCCCAACCCCCTGCTGTGAGCCACTCAACGCAGGGGGCGGGAGCACCCCATAAGCCGAGCACCCCAGCCCTCTGCCCTGCACCCAAGGGCGGCTCCAAGCCCCAGCATGCCAAGTGCGTACTTGGGGTGGCATGCTGCGGGGGGTGCTCTGCTGGTTGCTGGGAGGGCGGCAGGCTGCTCTGGTTGACTTCCCACAGGAGTGCCTGCGGGAGGTCCACCAAAGCCGCGGGACCAGCGGACCCTCCACAGGCACGCCTGCTGTAGGTTCACTGGAGCTGCCTGCCGCCCTCCCGGCGACCAGGCTTGGGGCGGCGAAATGTCTAGAGCTGCCCCTGCCTGCACCCCCCACACTCAATGCCCTGACTCTTGCACCCCCCATTCCCATCCTGAGCACCCAACGGGACCTCCAGCACTCACGTCTACATTCCCACCTGCACCCCCGATTTGGGGTCCCGGCTGTTGGCCCCACTCAGCCCACTGCCAGTCTGGGGTCCCGACTGCTGGCACCTTGCCAGCCGGAGTCCCGCAGGCCCCGCTCAGCCTGCTGCTGAACTAGGTGAACGGCCAGGCCGGCAGCAGGCTGAGCGGGCCGGCAGCGTAAGATCAGCATTTTAATTTAATTTTAAATGAAGTGTCTCAAAAAATTTAAAAACCTTATTTACTTTACATACAGCAAGAGTTTAGTTCTATATTATAGACTTATAGAAAGAGACCTTTGAAAAATGTTAAAATGTATGACTGGCCCGCGAAGCCTTGAGTTAAAGTGAATAAATGAAGACTTGGCACAGCACTGCTGAAAGGTTGCCGACCCTTGTTGTAGAGCAGGCCTGCTCAACAAGCGGCCCATGGGGGCTCACTGTGCAGCCCGCGGGGGATGAGTAGGCAAACAGCGGGTGAGGGAGGGGGGCTGAAGAGGCGGGG
>NC_133779.1:6507217-6571209 GCF_003597395.2 Chelonoidis abingdonii | reverse complement strand
GGGTGGGCAGTGGCAGGGGCTGAGGTAGTGAGTTGGGGGGGTGGGGGCTGAGGAGGCGAGTGGACGGGCAGCGGCGGGGGGTGAGTAGGCTGAGGAGGCAAGCGGGGCGGGCAGTGGCTGACCTGTTCTACTGATGTGGTCTGGCTCCCATCCCCTCTCCAAGGGTTGCAGCTGTCTGGAGGTGCTGCCTTCCACGCCTTCCTCACTCACACTTCATTCATTCAACAGGGCAACGGATTACAAAGTTGGGGGACGATCTTATTCTACTTCTAGGCATTTTTTTTTTACCTTAGGGGCCCGCTATAACATATTAACAAGGTTCAATACCGCTGTTTCGGTGGGGCAGTGCTGGGGAAGGAAGGTTTGTTTCTGCAGGGCAGGCGGTGCTGGGGGGAGTATTTCAGGGGGGCTGGGCAACATGGGGGGTATTATGTTTCAGGGGTGCTTGGCAGCACTGGGGTGGGGGGTTCAGCAGGGCCAGGGGGCGGTGTTCGGCCCTCAGCTGTTTTCTTTGGAGTAATATGGCCCTCGACGCTTTACGAGTTGTGCAGGCCTGAGTTTCTCTTGGAGTTGTTCGGGGAAGGATTTGATGATACCCTTAAATTCCTGGGTGAATTGTGGTGTGGGGTCTTCTTTGAGTACTTTATAGCAGTAGGTGTCAGCAGGACCGAGGGAGGGTGGGGGGGAAAGCCGGTACAAATTACTGGGGCCTGGCAGTCCGGAAGGGGGCCCGGGGCCTGGCTTCGTCGGCCCCATTTAGCTGGTCCACCCTTGCCGGGGAGCCCGAAAAAAAATTTTCACCGGGGCCCAAACCCGCTCTCGGGGGCCCTGGATGTCAGACAGCTGTCGGTTGGCCTCACTCTATCTGCTGGCCTGATTGCTATCTGATATTGTCCTCTCAGCACTGGAGAGGTTGGGGTGGATGTGATGTTTGTTAATTGCAGAGTCATTTTTTTCTGCTGAAGCAAGCAAGGCGGTGATCAAGTGTGTGGTTTTGTCCACCGTGGGATGTCCACTCAGGCTCCCCACAGAGCAGGACACACACAGAGCAGGACACACGAATTCAAAGTGGCATCAGACCCTGCCACAACAACAGATACAAAACCTGCACCTATAACTCAACTGCTATGATGGTCACTACTCCACAAAACACACCTTTCAAGGTCCATGGGTCCTGGACATGCCTAGCACAATACATGGTGTCACCTCATCCAGTGCACTAAACGCCCCAATAATAATAATGTGGCTGAAACCAGACAATCCCTGCGCTCTCAAATGAACTCACACAAAAAAATGATAGAAGACAAACAGCACATCACTCGTGGGTGAACACTTTTCCCAGAATGATCACTCCGTATGTAACCTCCCAGGCCTCGTGCTCACAGGAAACCTGCACAACCCTTTCAAAAGATGAGCCTGGGAGCTTAAATTCATAACTTTACAAGACACTAAAATCATGGTCTTAATAAAGACCATGGATTTGTGGCTTATTTCAACAATTTGTAACCCACTAACCCTCTTTTTTATCCTCTGGCTACAGGGCTACACGGGCCACTTCACGCGGAATAGTCTCTTAGAACATGAGGAGATACAATATCCTGGGAACCACACAGCTACAATAGAATGTGTGTTAACTACTTATGCCAAACAATCTGGTCCACCTTTTATTTAGTTGTGACCCTCAGAACCTTTCCCAGCCCTGAAGAACAGCTCCATGTCACTCAAAAGCTTCTCTCTCTCACCACCAGAAGTTGGTCCACTAAAACATATGACCTCATCTCATGGCAGAACAAGGAGCAATGGTCTCAAGTGGCAGTGGGGGAGGTCTAGGTTGGATATTAGGAAACACTGTTTCACTAGGAGGGTGGTGAAATACTGGAATGGGTTCCCTAGGGAGGTGGTGGAATCTCCTTCCTTAGAGGTTTTTAAGGTCCAGCTTGGCAAAGCCCTGGCTGGGATGATTTAGTTGGGAATTGGTCGTGCTTTGAGCAGGGGGTTGGACTAGATGAGCTCCTGAGGTCCCGTCCAACCCTGATATTCTATGATCCACCTTGGCTTGCTGAAGTGCCAGGTAAGATTTAAGCTCTGGCTCTGAAAGCTCAGCTTTTAACACAGTCACCTGAGACCTCAGTCCATTGTCACCCTCCAGCAGAGCCTTGCTGAGTTCACATGCTCTGTCTCTGTGGATCCTCCGTGGGTTTCAGCCAGTCCTTAACCACCAACACTTCATATCTCCTGCTCTGCCCCAGGAGCATTTTAACCCTTCGGCACCAACAGGGCAGCTATACCAAGTCAAATAAGTCACTGCCATGCACATGATTCATACAAATATTACAGAAAATTCCCATTTCTGTCACACGTGGCTAACTGGAAATCCAGAGTTTCCTAGTGTTTGACTTTGCAATAGCAATCTTCTTATAGTGAATGTGTGCGTGGGGTAGGGTGACCAAACAGCAAGTGTGAAAAATCGGGACAGGGGGTGGGGCATAATAGGAGCCTACATAAGAAAAAGACCCAAAAATTTGGACATCTGGCCACCCTACTGTGGGGCATCTCCTAAGTGTTTATAAAGGCAAAATGAAAACTTGAGTCCCATCCTATGGAACTGAACTGAGACCCTTCTGGGTCACAGGCCTGGCTGAGACTTTTACATCCACCACACGGTGCTCTACCGTTTGAGCTAATGGGGTCACTGGTAGCAGCAGGAGACTGTTATCCTCCATGTGGACCAACCCCCAGAGGAGGATGAGAGTCACGCTTGCCAGTGGGTGTCACTACTATTTGCTGACAGCAGAGGAATGGTGAGACTCAGGACCCCAGGGTCCCATTGCAGGCTGGGGAGGGGAAGGGAAGGGGCTGTAGTAGTTATAAACCCTTCTGCCCCTGTGCCCCTAGTCTGTCCCTACCCCCTCTGCTTCCACCCTTCCTCTTGGGCTCCTGTCTTTGATCCCCCGTCAATCTCTCCTGCTACTATCCCCGCAGGCTGTCCTCACCCTTCTCCCCCCAACCTGGGCCCACCAGGGGGGCACTGACAATGCAGGAGAGATGGGCTCCAGGCTCTCAAGTCTGGGGCAGCCCTTGGCATGGGGGGCCAGATGAGTGGGGAGCAGAGAAAGTGTGTTGGTTAGCAAAGGCAGAGGGAGGGAGTCAGGTGATTGGCCAGTTGGCTGGGGATGTTAGGGGGCAGAGGTAAGGTGCCAGCAGGCAAGGAGGAAGGTGGCACTTGGCACGGCACAACGCTAATGCTGTATCCACACCAGCCATTTCCTTGGGTGAGAGTGTGAGAGACTGGCAGCTGCAGCTCTGTGCCACTCACTGCGATCTCCTTGTAAACATGAGCGCGCATCTTTGTCTATCTGTATGTGTCCGTCCGCACCCACCCCAGCCTCACATCGGCCACAGGCTCAGTACATTGCAGCTCCCAGCCCAAGGCTCCCTGGCATGTGACTCCAGGGCCTCGCTCCCCTGCTGACACACAGACGAGGACAGTGATAGGATCCTGCTCCCCAGGGGCTCCCAGTCTGAACTCCACAGGCCCCAACCTGCTGGCACAGGGGACATCATGGTCCCAGCACTGCCTCAGGCTTCTCCCTTCCAGCCTGGGATCTGGAATCTCAGTAGCATGGCCTCACAGTGCTACGGCTGCCGCTCATCCTGCAGCAACAGATTTTAGGGTCCCAGGGCATTGGAGCTGTGCTCTAGCTCTGCTCCAGCTCCGCAGGCAAAAGCCTGCAGCTCCACTGCTCCACAGCTGCTCCATGCTCCGCTCCAAAGCCCTGCTTCAGGCCACTAAATGACACAAACATTGGCCCTCGCCTCCTTCCCACCTGCCCTGGCAGGACACGGAAGAGAAACAAAAATGATGAAAGGTCTAGAGAATATGACCTACGAAGGAAGATTGAACAAACGGAATGCTTTCAGTCTGGAGAAGAGGGGACACGATAACAGTTTTCAAGCACATAAAAGACTGTTACAAGGAGGAGGGAGAAAAATTGTTCTTTAACTTCTGAGGACTGGATAAGCAATGGTCTTAAATTGCAGCACAGGCGGTTTAGGTCGGACTTTAGGAAAGCTTCCTGCAGGGTGGTTAAGCACTGGAATAAATTACCTAGGGAGGTTGTGGAAGCTCAGTCATTGGAGGTTTTTAGGAGCGGGTTAGACAAACACCTGTCAGGGACAGTCTAGATAATACTTCGTGCTGCCACAAGTGCAGGGGACCGGACTAGACCTCTCAAGGTCTCTGCCAGTCCTGTGATTCTATGACTCGGGGGCAGGAGCTGAGGCAGTGCCCAGGGCCATGGGCTCGGGGCAGAAGGGAGGTATTGCCAGTACAACGGAAGAGCAGAATATCACACAAGATGATCTTGATGACATTGAAAACTGGAGTAATAGAAATGGGATAATATTTAATAGTGCAAAGTGCACGGTCATGTATGTAGGGACTAACAACAAGAATTTTTGCTATAAGTCGAGGACTTATCAGTTGGAAGTGACAGAGGAGGAGAAAAACCTGGGTGTATTGGTTAATCACAAGAGGACTATGTATGATGTGGCTGTGAAAAAGGCTAACACAATCCTAGGATGCATCAGGTGAGGTATTTCCAGCAGAGACAGGGAAGCGTTAGTACCATTATACAAGGCACTGGTGAGACCTTATCTGGAATACTCTGTGCAGTTCTAGTCTCCCACGTTCAAGAAAGATGAATTCAAACGTGAACAGATGCGGAGAAGGTCTACTAGGATGATCCGAGGAATGGAAAACCTACCTTATGAGAGAAGGCTGAAGGAGCTTGGCTTGTTTAGCCTAACCAAACAAAGGCTGAGGGGAGATAGGATTCCTCTCTATAAACACATTGGAGTGATAAATACAAGGAGGGAGGGAGGGGAGTTATTTAAGTTAAGGGCTAATGTGGATGCTAGAACAAACGGATACAAACTGGCCATCAACAACTCTAGGCTTGAAATTAGATGAAGATTTCTAACCATCAGAGGAGCGAAGTTCCTGAGCAGCCTTCCAAGGGGAGCAGTGCAGGGCAAAAATCCTACCTGGCTTCAAGACTGAGCTTGGTAGGATCATGGAGGGGATGGTATGGTGAGACGGCCTACAATGCCATGTGGCCCATCGGTGGCTGCTGGTAGCAAATATCCCCAGTGGCCAGAGATGGGGCATGTGATGGGGAGGGCTCTGAGTTACTACAGAGAATTCTTTCCCAGGTGTCTAGCTCATGGGTCTTGCCAACATGCTCAGGGTCCACTGATCACTGTATTTGGGGGTCAGGAAGGAATTCCCCCCCAGGTCAGATTGGCAGAGACCCTGGGGTTATCTTCCTCTGCAGCACAGGTTTAAACTAATGTAAATGGTGGATTCTCTGTAACTTGAAGTCTTTAAATCAAGATTTGAGGACTTCAGTAACTCAGCCAGAGATTCTGGGTCTATTACAGGGTGGGTTGGGGAGGTTTTGTGGCTTGTGATGTGCAGGAGGTCAGATAGATGAAGAGGAGGTTACATACCTGTAACTGGAGGTTCTTCGAGATGTGTGGTCCCTATCTGTATTCCAGTGAAGGTTATACACATGTGCCATGTGTCCAGTCCAGAGATTTTGGAAGTAGTAGTGTCCGTCAGCCCACACATGCGCTCTTGCTCTGCCTCATGGTTTAGTCTGAGGCGATAAAGGGCAGGGTGGATTGACTGCACCCTCAGTTCCTTCTCTCCACTGCAAGTCGCACAGATCTGCAGCACAGGAGAAGGAGGGTGGGACTGGAATTCAAATAGGGACCACACACCTTGAAGAACCTCCAGTTACAGGTAAGCAACCTCCTCCTTCTTTAAGTGACAGTCTCTACTGTGTTCCCCTGAGGGTGATCAACAAGCAGCACCTAGTCAAGAGGAGGGTGCAAGGAAGAGGACAGAACTGTGGAACGGAGAGCAGCACCGAATGAGGCATCCACTATCAAGGTGTACTGAGAAGGTTCATACCGAGCTCCAGGGGGCTGCCCCACACATCTGTAAGCAGCATGTCATGAAACATGGCTGTAGGCGATGTTCATACCCCAAAGGGCAAAGAAAGTCCTGACAACCAACAGCAGAGCGTAATGTGCACCAAAACCCACTTAGAGATTCTCTGTGTGGAGATCGCTTGCTCCTTAATCCTGTCAGCTATCGCCATAAACAGTCTAGGGGACTTGCTGAATAGTCGAGAGGGTGAAGGCGTTGTTCCTCTTCCAAGGCACGAAGCTTCGGAAAGAAAGCAGGTAAGCGTATGGGTTGGTTAACATGAAAACAGGATACAACCTTTGGCAGAAACTTGGGGTGCAGGTGCAGAGAAACCCTGTCCTTATGGAACGTGGGATCCGCTGTCATGGCCCCCAGTTTGGCTACCCCGTCTCATGGAAAAAATAACCACAGGGAAGGCGGCCTTCATGGAAAGGAGAAATAGAGAGAGTAGGAGGCCAGAGGTTCAGAGGGTGATTTCACTGAGGGCGAGAGGACGAGGGTAAGATCCCACTGTGGGGCGCTGGTTGGACAGGTCCTAAGGAAGCATTTCCAAGACCTGCCAGTCAAGGGGTGGATAAAGACAGAGTGCCCCTCCACAGGGGATGGCAAGCACGCATAGTGGTTACATGCACCTTGATGAAGTTGAGTGCGAGTCCTGATGCCTTCAGGGACAGAGGGCAGTCCAGAAGAAGTCCATGTTCAGGGGCAAGACCCCTCTAACGGGCCCTGGAGGGGAAACGCTTCCACCTGGCCCCATAGGAGCCTTGTGGCCTCTTTCCTGCTACTAGAGAGGATGTCTTGCCCTGCCAACAATCAGTCCCATTCTAGCGAAGATGCCCACCTGAAAACCAAGGTTTAGGGGGATCATCTGTGGATCAGGATGCCCGATCCTGCCTCTATGTTGTGCAAGCAGCTCTGGGAACATTGGAAGTGGAAGTAGGGGACACACTGACATGCAGAGAAGGAGAGAAACCAGAATTGGTGAGGCCAAAACAGAGCAATCGGAATGACTGTGGCCCTCTCCTGTCCGACCTTGCCTAGAACATGTGGCAGGAGTAGTAGGGAGGAAAAGGTATAATTGATCTGGTCTGACCAGTGGATGACTAGGGCATTGCCTTTGGAGCAGGTGCTGACCCCACCCCACTCCCCAGGGAGTACTGGGTGCCTTTGCTGTTGGCATGGGAGGCGAAGAGGACTCTGGTGGTTGGAGTGAGGCAAGGACAGCAGCTACATACACCTTGATGGAGTTGAGCACGAGTCCTGATCCCTTCAGGGATTGAGGGCAGTCCAGAAGAAGGGAAACATCCATGTTCTCAGGGGCAAGAACCCTCCACCAGGCCCTGGAGGGGCAACGCTTCCACTTGGCCCCATAGGAGCCTCATGGCCTCTTTCCTGCTACTAGAGAGGATGTCTTGCCCTGCCAACAATCAGTTCTATTCTAGCGAAGATGCCCACTTGAAAACCAAGCTTTTGGGGGTGCATCTGTGGATTGGGTTGCCTGATCCTGCCTCTATGTTGTGCGAGCAGCTCCGGGGACATTGGCAGTGGAAGTGGGGGATGCGCTGACATGCGGAGCAGGGGAAACCAGAACTGGTGAGGCCAAAATGGGGTGATTAGAATCACTGCGGCCCTCTCCCACCTGATCTTGTGAAGGACCTGAGTCAGGAGCGGTTGTGTGGGAAAGTTGTAAGGGGCCTGGTCCAACCGGCAGAGGATGAGGGCATTGCCTTGGGAATGGGTGCAGAGGCCCACTCTGGAGCAGTACGGGGTGCATCTGCTCTTGCTGTGGGAGGCAAAGAGGTCCCTGGTTGGAGTCTCCCACTGGGCGAAAATGTCGCTGGCTATGGCGTCATGCAGTGCCCATTTGTGGTCAGCCATGAATTTTGTGCTCAGAGAGTCTGCCATCACGTTCTGAGTCCCAGGAAGATAGGCTGCTGACAACAGGATCTAGTAGGTGACGCACCAATGCTATACACAAACTGCTTCCACAGAGAACGCTGGGGCCCACGTGCCCCTTTCTGTTGATGTAATAAATGGTGACGACATATCACTTCTGACATGACAAGAACATGACGGGAGTGAATGGAGGCGAGAAATACGCGGCATGCTCTCCACATCACCGGAAGCTCCAGAATGCTGATGAGCATCCTGGATTACCAAGCACCCCAACTCCCCTGTGTCACATGTTCTCCCATGTGGGCACCCCATTAGGCGAACCCATGATCAGCGTCATGCTCGGGAAGGATGGAAGGAAGGGTTTCCCGGGGCAGACTAGCCCAGGTCTCTCCACCAGTGGAGGGAGAGGAGTACCTCAGAGGGAAGTGTCAACAGGAGGTCCATGGTATGTAGTGAGGGAGGACAGACACTTTGGAGTCATAGCTGGAGTCACCGAAGGTGGTGACAGACATGCAAGCTACCATGTGGCCAAGGAGGGAGAGGCAAGTCTAGACTGTAACAGAAGGGCTAGTGACCATCTTGGCAATCAGCTCTTGGTAGATAGGCTTGTGCGGAGATTGCATCATGCGGGCTCCTATGAATTCTAGTGACTGTGTGGGATCCAAAGTCGATTTTTCAAAGTTAACACTCACCCTCAGGGAGGAGAGGAGTCTGAGCAGCATGGAGGTCGAGGCTCGAGCCTCCTTTTGCATCCTGCTGCTAGGAGCCAATCATTGAGGCAGGAGAATATAAGGACCCCCTGACATCAGAAGTGGGTCTCCACTACAAAAAAACTCCCAAAAACCCATGGTGCAGTGGTTAAGTCCAAATGGCAAGACCCTGGATTGGAAGCATTGATGGCCTACTACAAACCTCAGGAACCTTCTGCAAGTTGGATGGAGGTCTGTATGAAAATAGGCATGCTGTATACTGAGAGCTGTAAACCACATGCTTTTTTCCAGCGAGGGTATGATGGCTGCTAAGGTAAGCATACGAAACCTGGGCTCACATAGGAGCTGATTGAGAAAACACAGGTCCAAGATTAGTTTCCATCCACCGTTCTTCTTGGGTATGAGGAAATACGTGGACTAGAACCCTGCGGCCTGGTAAGTCATCGGAACAGGTTCTACTGCTCCCCTCTGCAGTAGGGAGTCCACTTCTAGGGAGAGAATACTGCCATGAAAGTGGTCCCTGAGGTGGGGCCAGTGTGGGGGACGTGGGTGAGGTAGCATCATGAACTCGATTGTACAGCCGCGTCAAATGACATCCAGGACCCACTTGTCCATTGCTATCACATGCCAAGCTGGTAAAAAGGGTGCTAGGCACCCCCCAGAGGGGATAGGTCAGGTGCACGGTGGGAGGCGGCTTTCTTGGTGCACTCTGAAATATCACTTTTGTGAAGACTGAGCATGAGATGCAGAAGGCTGTGATGGGTAACCTGGAGAACAGGACCATGGGGTTTTCTGTCGTTTGCGAGGAGGCTCATAGGTGGTTGATGGAAGAACTGAGGTGTTCTGAATCACTGGGTCGGCGGCAGATGGCAGAACTTGTGCTTGGGTGCTAGTGTGTAAATACCCAATGATCATAGCATGACTCTGGAATCCTTGAAGAGTGGAGGGAATTGTCAGATTTTTGGCTGAAGAGAGGAGATTCATCAAAAGGGAGATCCTCTGAGGTATTCCTCCTTCTCATGACATCCCCACAGCCACTGTGCACGAAGAGGCGTCTGCTACATCCACCGAGGTCTGGAATGTCATCCTCCCAATGAATTTGTCCTCCTCTAAGACCGTGGTTCTCAACCTTTCCAGGTGACTGTCCCCCTTTCATGAGGCTGCTTTGTCTTGTGTAGGCCAAGTTTCACCTCACCTGAAAACTACTTGGCTTACAAAATCAGACATAAAAATACAAAAAGGGTTTCAGTACACTGTTACTGAAAAACTGCTGACTTTCTCATTTTTACCATATAATTATAGAATAAATCAATTGGAATATAAATATTGGACTTACATTTCAGTATATCGTATATAGAGCAGTATAAACAAGTCATTGTATGAAATTTTAGTTTGTTCTTTGACTTCGCTGCGTAGCCTGTTGTAAAGCTAGCCAAATATCTAGATGAGTTGACATACCCCCATGAAAGAACTCTTTGTACCCCCAGGGGTATACATACCCCTGGTTGAGAACCACTGCTCTAAGATGGCTTCTGCCCACTTTCAGGCTTTCTGGGGAAGCTTGTCTGCAAAGTCCACCAAATTGCCATAAGTTAGAAAGTCGTATTCAGCAAATAGTGCCAGGTAATCAGAAATCTGGAATTGAAGGCTGGCCGAGAAGACTTTGCGACCCAAGTGGTCCAGCTGCTTACCCTCCTTGTCTGCCGGGGGGGAGCGTGGGTGTTGCCTGGCCTGCTCCACCACTGCTTGTATCACAAGGGAATTGGGTGGGGGGTGAGAAAACAGAAACTCAGACCTCTTCGCCAGTACATGGTATCTCTTCTCTGCCCCCTTGGGGGTAGGAACACAAGCGGCTGGAGTGTGCCAGACAATTCGGGTTGGTTGGAGAATGGCATCATGTATCAGTAGGGCCACTCTGGCTGGTACCAAGGCATGTAAGATGTTAAGAAGCTGGTGCTATTTGTCCTGTACCTCCTCCGGTGGAATGGGGAGGGCCTCAGACACTCTGCGTAACAGGTCCTGCAACTGGTTGCCAGCCGGGAACGAGGAGGGAACCGAAGATACCGCGGTGTTTGGAGATGATGAAGGGAACCACTCCTGTGCCAGCAGTACTGTTGGAGCCGGGCTGAGTGGTTCATCCAACACCAGTTCCGAACGCTTACTCAACAATAACTGGAGCCATAGGTGCTGGAACAAGGGGTGCGGAGGGTTATCACCACATACAAGGTTTACAGTTTAGTTCAACGGCTCTCAGCAACCCTGCTGTAAAAATTGTTCCAGCACCCCTGCCTGGAAAGGAGAGACTCGGGACTGGTTGCTGAACGGGAAGGTTCCGAAGGTGGATACTGTGGCCGCGACCTCCAGTATGGCCAAGGAGACGGATCCGCCAGATGGTGCAGAGGGCCCCAAGGAACTAGGTACCAGCAGCTCCTTTGCTGGGGAAACGGAGGGTATTGCCACTGAGTTGATGGAGCCTTCGAATATTCGTATCTATGGTAGGGGAGGGGCAGTCCCTGCCCTCTATCCGAATCTTCCAATGCTAAGAAGTCAGATGGTGGTACCGGCGGAATTGTATGACCCATAGGGGAAACACATCCCGAAGGAGGTAAGTCCAGAGTACGAGAGCGTACCTCCCCAGGCATCGGCTGAAGTGGAAGATGTGGAGATCTCGCCTCCTCCAAAGCAGGCTCTGACTCTAGCCTCCCTGTCTCCAACTCTAGCCTTCCCAGCATCGGCAGTACATGACCCAGTCAGAACCAGAGCCCAAACAGAGCACTGCCTTGGAACCAAAGGTTCCCTTGACTCGCAGGTGCCGACCTGGAAAGCGTATGTGGCTCAGTGGATAGAACTGGTGGATCCGACACTCTCTCTGACTTCTTGTCATGCTTGTGAGCCTTGGAACAAGCCGCTTCTCCATGGCTAGAACTCGTGGAAGGCACATTCTTTCTTGGGCCTGGAGGAACATTCTCTGCCATGCTCATGTGCATGCTTCCCAGCCTCACGACTAGGCCCCAGCATGGGTCCATAGCACTGGTATGAGTGGAACCAAACTGGGTCTCTGTGGCAGGAGGTGCACTCCTGGGTTTCTCAGCCTGATGAACTGGAGGAGGGGAAATCCCAGGCCTGGGCCCAACTACAGCCTCATGGCAACCTCCATAAGGTGGTTCTTGAGGTGGAGAGCCCGACCTGCCTGGGTACGGCTTTGGAAGGAGAGGCGGATACAGCACCTGGAAGCAATGTGGGCTTCTGACAAGCAGTAAGTAATGAGACAGCACTGCCCTGACTGAGAATGAGACAGGCAGGAGGTGCAGACCTTGAATCCCTGTGCCTTCTGCATAACTCAGTACCCAGGCCTGGGTGCTTGGGGAAGCGGGGAGGGACCGGCATAAATGGCATCCCAAAGTCCTTAAAATCTTAAAATGACTATTAATACTAAAACTACAATCAAAACAACAAATTAACTATGCACAAAAGAAGAAAAAAAAAAGACTTTTTAGTTAAGTGAGAGGCGAGAGGAGGGCTCCAACCCGGACCACACAGGAGTGAGATGGAAATGAGGGTACTTTATCACCTGGATGAAACCATGAGGCGGAGCATGGGTGCATGCACAGACCAATGGATGCTACTTCTTCCAAATTCTCTGGTTCTGGGCACATGGTGCTTGCGTATAACCCTCCAGGGAATACAGATAGGGACGAGCACTCCAAGAAGAACATGATAATCCCTTCTGGCAATAAAGTCTATGGGTCTTTGGAGCAGTTCAGAGGCTGGGCAAAGGGATCATGCTCTTTCCATCTATCCTTCTCCAAGAGAGACCATTCCCGCCTAGGAGCAGGAGGAGCTACTGAGTCAAGGGCCACTGCATGCAGACTTAACTCCAGCTCTGAAGCGCAGCTCATGGGGGTGTGGGTCTGAGGCCAGGCCCGTGGAGCCAGGAGAGCCCATGCTAGCAGGGGGCACTGATGCCAACCAGCCAACCCCAAGCGAGCAGGGGCCAGCCATCTCCAGTGCCAGCCTGTGATTCAGCCAGGCGAGTGGTGTGCAAAGTGGTATGCTGAGCCAGCCCCAGGGCCAGCCAGGACTTGTTGTGAGCATTGTGGCACGGCCGCAGAACGACATAGTGCTGTCTGGTGCCTCGGTGCCATGGAGTGGGCTGGCCTCTGTGCTGATGCCTCAACCAGCCCTGGGAGCTAGGCCTCATCGGGGCCCAAGTTTGCCAGGAACCCGGATGAAGCCTGCAGGCAGCGTTGTCCCTCCCGAAGAGAGCTGACAGCATTGGCAGCAGCCTGGGTGCTTTGCACTCAGCAGCTGGCTGGGCCTGGACATGCTGAGACAAGAGTGAGCGATGGCCCAGCAAAGCCCTGGGCGGCCAAGCAGCATGCAGACAACTACAGGCCACCGGAGAGGGGGCAGAGCAGCAGGGCAGGGCTCTGGCCTGCCCTCCATCCCCAGGAACTCTGGCTTCACCGCCAGCACTGTCTCCTTCCCCGCAGCCCCATGCCCCAAGGCTAGCATGGAGCTGGACTAACAGGCAGCTGGGGAGGGGAGTTTGCCTGCACTGCCACCCTCCGATGGTTAAACAGAAACCTCCAGCCCCAGCGGCTTCCAGCCTGGCACAGCAAGGGAAGGACACGGCCGCCGGGCATGGATCTCGCATACAGGGGTGGCGATACTGAGAGAGCTGGTACATCCCATCTCAAAGCCGCAGGGCCCCCCCCCCCATCCCAGAACCAGCGCCACATGAACCCTCCCCATCCTGGCACCCCCCCACCCCAGAGCCAGCGCCACAAGAACCCCTCCCATCCCAGAACCAGCGCCACAGGAACCCCTCCCATCCCAGCACACCCGCCCCCCCATTCTAGAGCCAGAGCCACATGAACCCTCCCCATCCCGGCACCCCCCCAGCCACCTATCCCAGAGCCAGCGCCACAGGAACCCCTTCCATCCTGGCCCACCCCCCCGCATTCCAGAGCCAGTGCCACATGAACCCTCCCCACCCCAGCACCCCCTCCATCCCAGAGCCAGCACCATGTAAATCCCGCCAATCTCGGCATCCCCCACCCCATCCCAGAGCCAGCAACCCCCATCCTGGCACCGCAGACAGGGCCGCCAGGAGGATTCGGGGGCCTGAGGCAAAGCCGGGGAGCGGACATAAAAAAGGTGCCACCTGTTGTGGTGCCTGTACTCACCGAGTGATGCTCCGGGTCTTTGGCAGAGGCGGGTCCTTCACTTGCTCCGCGTCTTCGGCAGCACGGAAGGACCCGCCGCTGAAGTGCCGCCGAAGACCCGGATCGAGTGAAGGACCCGCCGCCGAAGTGCTGCCAAAGACCAGGACTGCCGCCAGGTGAGTAAAAATTAAAAAGGCGCCTCTAGCCAGGGAAGGGATTCTCAGCCAGGGCTCGCGGGGCCCCTGGGGGCCCGGGGCAAATTGCCCCAACTTGCCCCTCCCCCGGGTGGCCCTGGCCACAGATGCCAAATCCCCAAAGCAGAGGCAGTATTTCAGGGTCCCCATCCCAGCACTGGTGCCATCGAACCCCCCATGACAAAGCCACTGGGCCAATGCTCCCCAAATGACTCTGCAGCTGCTCAGAGATCAGTTGTTCAGCTCTCCTGAGGATGCATTACCTTGGCTTCTCCCCAAGAAGGCAGCACCACTGCTCTGCCCAGGGAGGGTAACCCAACCCCCTCTGCCCACCCCAGCTGCCTCGCTCTACGCCAGCCTCCTGGCTAGCTCGGCAAGCTCCCCGCCATCTTGCCAGCCAGAGCTGGGGCCTGGATTCGGCCTCCAATGCCCACTGTGCCTCTGAGGAAGGCCTCCCCTCCCCAGCAGCCCCAGACAAGAGCCCTGCTCGGTGGGTGTTCGGGCCCAAAGCCGGACAAGTCCTAGGGGTCACCTGCATCCCAGGACGCTGCAGCTGTCCCTAGCCAAGGAACATTCGGGGTCCAGGTCAGACTTAACCCCCCTTGTATTAGGGGCTGGGGTGAGCCCTCTTAACTGCTGCCCTGCAGGAGCCTGCCAACAGGGCCAGAGCCTGGCATCTCATGTAAACTCCACTGATTGCTGGTGCCACCTCCACTCCCGCTTTCTCACTCCCGTCAGACCAGCAGGTGAGAGCAGCCCTCCCCAAACCAGCCAGGCAGCTGGGGACAAGCGAGGACCGTGAGAGAGGGCAGCTCTCCCCAGGGAAACACCCCCCCACCCACTCACCAGGATCTGCGGAAGGAGAAATGACTATAAAAGACCCTGCTTTCCCCCAGCCCAGGCTCCCACGAGCTCTCTCGACAGGGGCGCATGAGCTGTCGCTCCGTGTCTGCACACTCTACCGGATCCCAGGGGCGAAGCTTCCTAAAAGGCCCCTTTCAAAATTAATTTAAACTCACAAGCTAATTAACGGATTTAGCGGCACTTCTCCGAGTTCACCCAGTGTGCAGGGAGGTCATGCTGTGCGCGCTGTGCAGAACGAGTGGGTCGAATGCCGGCTTTGAGCACAGAGCTCGACTCGCCCCGGGGACGGGCCCATGCACAGTGCAGCCGTAACGTGCTCTGCCGCAGAAACCATGGGGGGGGGGGGCGAGGGGGGAAGCAGTGTGCTGACTTTTGGCCCAGGCAAGGGGATCACTGACTGCCAGCAAGCCAGACCCCAGCTAGGCTGCAGAGAAGGGAGCCCTGGCCCAGCAGGCTGAGTTTTTGGAGGCTCATCCCCGACACACTGGCGAGCTTGGGATGGGATAAGGAGACGGGAGGCTGCTGGACCATTGGCCTTGGATCCGGCAGCTCAGACGCCAACACAGCAAACGTGCAGAGCATCTGGCTGGGGCCCAGCGAGCCCAGCCGTGAGCCCAGCTGTGCTGATGCCGATCTAACCCATCCCCTCCACCCATGCTCTGGGACAGGGAGCACCCATCCCAGGTGGCACTGAAGCAGCAGGAGCTGCAAGGATTAGCGCCAACAAACGCACCGGCAGCAGGTCACCCCACCCTGGCCTGCCACCTGCCCTCAGGCGTGCAGAGGAGGCGTGTCTGGCTGGACCAGCCCTGAGCATTGCAGAATAGCTTCTCCTTTCCCTGGGCGGTGTGGAGGCAGCATGGGCCCCCCGACTTAGGTGTAGCTATGCCAGTCCCCGCAGTCCCGTGCAGCCCATTCCCTTCAGGCACCTCTTCTGAAACTCCACTGCCCTGGGGCTGGGGAGGTCATCTGGCTTTCAACAGCAGCACGTGTTTCCCAGCCACATGCGGGGCCTTCCCAGCTGCCAAGGCTGGGGCAGTGGTGCCCTGTCAGGTGCCGTCAGGCAGCGTGCCCTGACTAGCACGGCCCAGGTGGTATTTAACCAGGCGGGAGCGAGCAGCGAAGACGTGTAAACACAGTGCCCTCCCCTGCCCCGGGGTTCCAGGCCCTGCTAGTTAGGGCCTGCTGGCTGACATGGTCCAAAAGCAACTGGGGGTGGGGCGGGGGGGCAGTGCACAGCTGGGAGGGAGGGGGTGCCAGGCGCAGACATTGCAATGGGGTGCCAGCTCTTTAAACAGGAAAGACAGGGGCCATGCCAATGACAGGAGGAGCCCAGAGTCTGGGGAGCAGACGAGCAGGTGTGGGGCCCACAGCAGGGCGCGGTCTGCTCCCACCGCCCCAGGGAGCTGGGGGATTGACCCAGGTGGGTGGGGCTCAGAGGGCACACTGTGCTGTGCCCCACAGGCTTTGCTGTTCTCACAGGCAGCACTTCCCCTCGGGCGCAGCAACGTGGCCCCCGCACTCCGACCACCTCCGCTGCACCACCGGGGCTGGTCCCACCCCAGGCCTCCAGCAGGGGATGCTCATGGGCCAGGGCCCAGCTACAGAGTCTCAGGCCAAGATTTGTAGAAGTGTTAACAGACTTCGGTGGCTCCGTTTCTGGGAGCCCCACAGCCCTTCTGAAGGCAGGGCTCCAAGCTCCTCATGCCCACCCCACAAACGGTCCCTCACTCACTGGCTACTTCCTGAAGAGTTTGGCCTCGGGCCCTGCTCTGACCTGACAGCATCCCAACCCCACAACCACAGCAGCCACTCAGGAACCTCCTGGCTGGCCTGAACAATCTCCTGGAGCCCCCAGAACCCCAGACCTGGACCCCTGAGTCCCACAGCTCCCCTTATGCCCCTCAACCCTGACCCGCAGCCCCCTGCTATCCCAGGCCAGGAATCCATCCCTCCCCACCCACAGCTTTGCCAGTGCCCCTCAAACCTGACCTGCAGCCCCCTACTCTCCCAGCCTTTGAATCCACCCCACCATCAGCACTGCCAGTACCCATTAACCCCTTCCCATAGCTCCCTGCTACCCCTACCCTGGCTTCCCCAGCCACACAACTCTCCGGAGACCTTCAGTCTGCCAGGCCAGTTAAGGCAGAGATGCCCAGCGGTACCAAACCCATTGGTGACAGGGTGAGAAAACCACACTGGGAACTAGACAGACGCCCCGCTCCATTTCACTGCTGGCGTGAGCTGCAGAAACAGCTCTGGGCAGCAGCATCACCCAGCCAGTCCCTAGGGTGCACCGGCTGCACCCACTTGTGGGACCTGGAGCCCAGCAGGAGGGTGATGGGAGCAAGGGCTCCAGGCCCCATCTCTGACCCTTAGTGGGGGGCGCAGAGGGGCAGTGACACATGGGAGGCAGGCAGCAGTGCATTCTGGGATGCCAACCACAACCTCTCAGGCAGAGGGAGGGGGAGCCCAGCACCCCAGGTGGCCTGAGTCCATACATAATGCACTGGAATTGCTGTGCAGTGACCTGCGTCCCACCACAAGGGCAGCTGAGGCCATAGGGCTGTGCCAGGCATCATGTCAACAGTGCAGGGGCCGAGTGTGGAGTGGCAGCACGTCCCGGAGAGGGCATGGCCCCCTAGGCAGGAATGAATGGGGTTTGCGCCTTGCCCACCCCACTGCCCCCATGGGGGCAAGATGTCAGCAAGGGGAGTGAGGTGCCCCATGCCCTTGGCACCAAGCCCACGGCATCCCACAGCAGCTTCCTTGACCTGGACAGAGACTGCTTGGGAAGGCCTTTGGGGCCCAGATCACCCCCTGCAAGGCTGCTAGGGATGCCATGGCCTTGCTGGGTCGCTCTCCAGATAGGCACTGCCTGCAGCACTGCGGGCCATTCCATCACCACGCCCATTCCTGCAGCAGCCAGGTGAGCCTGGCACCTCAGGTGAAGAGTCACTCCTGTGCTTCAGCTAAGCAGGCTGGGATGGGCTTACAGCTTGGAAGGGAGACCTCTAAGCCAACCTAGTTTCCTTCTCTACAGTAGAAGTGACATTTGAGTGAGGCGTATGGAACAGTCTGATAAGCCAGTGGTTTTCAACCTCTTGACATCTGCATACCACTAAAAGATTTCAAATGGAAATGCAGATCTTAGGCACAGCCTGCAGGGCTCTGTGGACCACAGGCTGAGAACCATGTCCTGGGCACAGTGGTCTAGAATGAAATTACTGTCTGGTGGGTGCAAAACTGGCTGAAAGACCAAATACAGAGAGCATGCTCACAGTCCAGCTGGGTAGTGGGGTCCCACAGGGTCAGTCAATATTTTCAGGGATGACTTGGATAACGGTATGGAGCAAATGGCTATAAACTCCGCAGAGGCCACCCAGCTAGGAGGGCAGGAAGCGCTTGGAAGGCCAGGATCAGAATTCAAAGCAACCTTGACAAATTGGAGAATTGGTCTGAATTCTGACATTTATTAAGGACAATTGCAAAATACTTTCCGTAGGAAGGAAAAAAAATCAAACGTCCAAGTACAGAGTGGGGCCTGGCTGGCTAGGTGGTCGAGCTGCTGGACAGGATCCGGGTTCTAGTGGATCACAAACTGAATACGAGTCAACAGTGGGATGCAGTTGCAGAAAGGGCAATCTCATTCTGGGTGCGTTACCAGGAGTGATGTAGGTAAGACACAAGAAGTAATTGTCCCGCTCTGCTCGGCCCTGGGGAGGGCTCCACGGAAGACAGGACAAGTAACAGGCTTACGCTGCAGCAAGGGGGCTCTAGGTTCGAGATTAGGCCAAACCTTCCTACTATGGAAAGGGAGTTAAGCTCTGGGCTAGGTTGTGTAGGGAGGGGGTGGAAATCCCCACCATGGGAGGGATAAAGCCCTGGCAGGGTGGTCTAGGGTGACTTAGTCCAGCCTCAATGCAGGGGCTGGAGTTGATGACTTCTCGAGGGCCTTTCCAGCCTGACATTTCTATGACTAGGGGAATGGGACCAAAAGGAGAAGTGGGAGGAAAGACCGGGCACCAATGGGGCAGCACCTGCCCCGGGGGCTAGGAAATCCCTCTTCTGAGAGCTCTTCAGGACAGGGCACTTCTGAAGCCTGAGGTGGGGCTTGCTTAGCCCCCAGGGAGGGGCTGGATGCTGCATGGTGCTGACCCCCAAGCCTTCAGTGGGGTGGAGGGAGCCCAGTGCTCTGGGTTGATGCCTGGCCGGCAGCAGCAGCCAGGCTCCCTGGGGAGGCCCCTGCAGCACCAGCCCCCACTACCCCCACGAGAGGAGCATAGGGCCTTGGGTCACCAAGGCAGTAGGTTTGGAGTCCTCGGGCCACATAGCTGGATTCCCAGCAGGCCTGTGTGCTCAGAGGGGGTAGGGCAAGGGTATTCCCTGGAGCAAACCCTCACTGCCCTGACACCGGTGCCCTGGCTGGGCAGTGACGGGGTGGGGAGGGAGAAGAGAAATGACAGAGATTGTTGCAATCTCAGAAAGCCACTTCCCCAAAGCAGGACAAGCTGCTCCATCAGGGACAGGGAGGCAGGCGGGGTCACTGCTGGGGGAAGGGATTTAGGGACTTCTGCTCACTCAGCGCCAGTTTACTAGTGATGCAAGATGGCCCACCCCAGGAGTAAAGGATGTAATCAAAGCTTTTTGGGGGGAGGGCAGGGAGCCAGGACTCCTGGGTTCTAGCCCCAGCTCTGCAAGAGTAGTGGGGTGGAGCTGGGGGGGTCACAGAGCTGGGAACAGAACCCAGGAAACCTGAAGGGAGTGGAGTCTGGTGGCTGGGACTCGGAGGAGTCAAGGCTCCTGAGTTCGATCCCTGGCTCTAGGAGGAGAGTGGGGGCTAGTGGGGTACAGCAGGGAGAGACAGAGTGTCAAGACTCCTATCCCCAGCTCTGTCTGACTCACTGGGTGACCGAGTCACTGCTCCTCTGTGCCTCAGTTTCCCCCATTCAAGAGAGCCACTTCACTGCCCTTTGCTGGGTGCAATGGGACTAAGCTAGTTACCCAGCTCTTTGACTAGCGAGCCCCAAGGGCCATCTCCCCAGAGAAGGTTCCCTTCTGAGGGCTGACAGCAGCACGGGGCCCACACTGGCTTTGCTGTCCACCCCCATCTCCGGCAGCCACAGGGGGAGGGAACGAGTGCCCCTGCATGTCTAGCTCTCAGTGCACGCTGGGCTGTTGTCAGGACTGAACTGTCCCACCACACAGGGGCCAGGAGAAGGGGCCGGCAGGAGATCGGGCTCCCAGTAGGCCAGGCCAGGCTTGGAGAGGGCTGCCCAGTGTCACACGCAGCAGCAGGAGCACTGGAGCCACGCAGGCGAGGAGAGGAGAGAGGCTCATTGACTCATGCTCCAGGGTATCTGCATCCCACATCAGGCCAAGTGCATGCTGGGAGCATCCAGCAGAGGCCATGGTGGGAGCAGAGCACCAGCCTCCACAGACAGATGGCTTGGCCCAGGCTGGCAGGGGGAGAGACATGGCTCATCTCAGCTGGGAGGAGGCCACCCCAGGTGCCTTCCCCTGGGGCTCCCATGTCACGAAGCAGCCCTGCTCAGAGATCCTGGTGACACCCCGGCCAAGCACACGGCCAATTCCAAGGGAAACTTCGCATTTGCCACCTTGTGTCTGAGACTGGTGTGTTAGGTCAGGGACGGAGCCAGGCAGAGAGGGGGGCCCCCCACACCTGCGGCGCCAAGAAATGCCACCTTAGTTGCTAAGGAACTACTTTTCCCTGCAAAGTACAGCCAGTGCAGGGCAGAGCGGCTCTGGAGAGTCCATGGCAAGGACACACAACGGATCCGGGAGCGAAGTCACTGTGCCAGCAGGAACGCCGGCGCACGCGGACTCTCCTCATCCCGGGCAGGGTGCAAGCCGGGGGACATGGGAGTCCATGGGCAGGGCCTGCCTGGCTCCTAGGAAGACTCCAGTGTGGGGTTATGTGAGGAGCGTGTGAGGCTGGGGGTCTGCAGCTCCCAGTGTGCGGTATGTGCCTTGGTGTGTGTGTCAGGGAGGGGTGGTGAGTGTGCATGTGTGTGCACGCGTGTGGTTGACGGTCCGCAGGTCTCACCATGCCCTAGGAGGTTGTTCCCCTTCTCCTCTAGCTCCACACCGCAGGGGGACATTCAGGCCCAAACCACAACCTCCTTCACTGCTTCCACATCCCCCCAATCCGACAAAGACCTCCTGGCCTGTCCCTGCTGCAGCAGGCTAAGGTCCAGGCCGAGCCAACGCAGAGTCCTGTCCCCACCTCATGTGGTAGCCCCCCTCCCTTCCCACAGAGACACCACGTGCCCCTTCACCAAGGCAAATGTCATTGTTGACCTTAGCAGCCCACCCAGGATGTAGACACTGCCAGGTCCCCACGCCCCCAGCCCAGCATAACTCCCCTCAGCTAGGGCAGGCTCAGGGACCGACACCTCTGTTTGCTCCTAGTTGTGGGCTGGGTGGGAGCCAGCGAGGCTGGGGGAATGGCCCCAATGCCGGGCTCGCCCTCCCTGCAAGGGCCCACCAGCTGAGCCTTTGCAGAAGCACCATGCTGCATGTGGGCGCAGCTGGGGCGCCGCTCCATGGCCGGCTCTCTGCATCGGGGGCTGGGGAGACGTTCCCAGCCCGCCCCGCTCCCTCGCACACACGATCTGCCCCTTCCCCGGCCAGCCCAGCGCAGGGGCGGCCCCGGCCCCACCCGGCTCCCCAGCGAGCCAAGCTCGGCCCAGGGGGTGGGAGGCGAATCGATCCCCGGCGCTGCCCGGCAGCTCCGTCCATTGTGCGCCGCCCGCCCCACCCGCGGGGCCTGGCTCCGACCAGGGGCAGGGGCAGGGGCAGCGCAGGGGACAAAGGGCCCGGGACTCACCGCGTCCGAGTTCCGCTCGTTGCCAGACGCCAGGGCGGTGCGCGAAGACATCTTCCCCGGGCACCGGGCGCGGGGGCTGGCCGGGGGGGGACCCGCGCAGCTCCGCGGCTAGAAGGGGGCGCTCATGGCCCAGGAGGGGGGATGGGCTGCAGCGCCGGTGGGTCCCACCCCGGGGAGCCCCGCTCCGTGCGCCCCTCGCCCGCGCACAAAGGCCAGGGGCGCCCGCACCCCGCGGCTCGGGCGCGCCCGCTGGGGGGCATGCTGGAGATCGGCCGGGGCGGCGGGTTGCTGCAAAGGGACCCGAGCCTAGAAGCCAGCCGCGGGCTCCGGCCATCCCGCTCCGTGCTCCGGCCGCGGGCGCTCACCAGCGCGCTCCGGCCGGGCTGCGGGCTGGGGAACGGCCCTGGCCGGGCAGCGCGAAACCATCGGGGCGAGCGAGCGGGACCCCGCCTGCGGGGCGGCTGCAAAACAGCGAGAGAAATGGAAGGAATACGAGTCAGGGAGCGAGGCGGGGCTGGGCTGGGGCCACCCTCCCCCGCCTCTTAAAGGCGCAGGCGCGCGCCCCGCGGGGATGATGGGCGTTCTGAGCCCCCCCGCCGTTTCTCCTCCCCCTGCGCCGCGGGGCTCCGTATTTCCCGGCCTATCCCACTGGCCCCCCGGGCGTGGGCAGCGCGGGACCCGGGAGGCGTGAGTACAAGCCAGTGGGATGCTTACGGGGGGGGTAGAGTGAGGGTGTGGGTCCATAGGGGGGTGGATGGGTATAGGGTGAGGTGGCAGGGGTGTAAGGGATGCGTGGGGGTGTATTGGGGTGGAGGGATGGATGGCGGTGGGTGTAGGGATGGGTGTGGAGGGCTGGTGGTGGATGGATGGGGATGTATAGAGTGGATGGTGAGGGATGGACGGGCTGGAGGATGAATGGGGGTGGATGGATTGAGGAGGGTATAGGGTGAAGGTGTGCGATGGGGTGGTGGGTGGATGGATGGAGTGTGTTGGGGTGAGGGTAGATGTGGATGGATGGGGGTTGATATAGAGATGGGGCATTGAATGGGATGGAGAGTGGAGGCGGTGCATAGGGGTGGATGTGTGGAGGAGGGGGTGGTTGGGTAGATGGGGCTGTATAAGCAGTGAGAGGTGTGAGATAGGGATGGTTCGGGGATGTATAAGGAATCAGTGGGTGGGATGGATGGGTAGAGGGTGTATAAGGTGGAGGTGTGGATGGGGTGGAGGGATGATGGGGAATGGGTGGATGAGGAATTGGAAGGGATGGATTGAGGGTGTGATGGTTGTGTGGGTGGTATGGATGGGTGTATAGGGGTGAGGGGGAAGAGTGGGGGTGGAATGGGGATGTATAGTGGTAGATGAGAGGTGGAAGGGAATGGATGGGGAGCTGTAATAGGGTGGGGTGTGGATGGGGTGGGTGGATGGATGGAAGTGGGTGTATGGGGTGAATGGTGATGGGTGGTTGGGGTGTATGAATGGATGGATGGGGGGGTTATGGGGTGGATGGAGGTGTATACGGGTGGGGATGGATGGGGGTGTATAGGGGTGGGATGGGTGGGTGGATGGATGGAAGGGGGTTTATGGGGTAAATGGTGATGGGTGGATGGGGTGGATGAATGGATGGATGAGGGGTTTATGGGGTGGATGGAGGTGTATGGGAGTGGGTGGATGGATGGATGAGAGGTGTATAGAGATGGAGGAATGGGATGGATGGGGTGTATAGAGGTGGGACGGACAGAGAGGGATTGGGGGTATATAGAGACGGGGGTGGATGGGGATAGATAGATGGAGGATGGATGGGGTGTATAGATGAGCATGACAGAGTATATCCCAGGATCTGACCAGGATGGTTCCAGAGAGGACACATGGCGATACACAGATAGCAGTAGCTGGACAGATTTAGTGGATGAGGGTGTATGGAAGTGGATGGGGGTTGATGGGGGGTATATAGAGGTGAGGGTGAATGAGGGTGGATGGATGGGATGGAGGAGTGGATGGGGATGGATGGAGTGGGTGGAATGGGGTTGATGGAGGTATATAGAGGTGGGGATGGATGGGGTGGGGTATGGATGGGGATGGATGAGGGGTGTACAGAGGTGGGGTGGATGGAAGATGGATGGATGGATAGAAAGGTGTGTACAGGGATAGATAGATGGATGGATAGGAGGGTACAGGGGTAGATGGGGAATTGGGAATGGATGGGGGGTGTATAGAGGTGGGGATGGATGGATGGATAGAAGGATGTGTACAGGGATGGACAGATGGATAGGAGTGTGTAGGGGTGGATGGGGAATTGGGAACGGATGGGGGGTGTATAGATGAGCATGACGGAGTATATCCCAGGCTCTAAGCAGGACGGTTAGAGACAGGACACATGGCAATACACAGATAACAGTAGCTGGTTGGGGTGGTGTGTCTGGTGACAGATAGATGCTGATAGACAGACAGACAGATGTGCATCATAACGGCACACACCCTAAGTGCAGCCAACTGCAAACACCAGGCATCAAACGCAGCCCCCCACCCCATGATGGCCTCCCCAAGGCGCAGCTCTGACTGCAGGGACCTGGCAGCAGAGGGCAGTGCCACGACATGCCAATCTGCTGCATTGGGGGTGGGGTGGGGGGGGAGAGATCAGCACCTTTCCAGAGCAGCCTCCTCAGACCCGGCCACTCCCTCCTTCCCCGCCTCCTCTGATACTGCCAGGGACAGTGTCAGCGCTGTGCCCCCACAGGCATGGAAACCAGGGTGTGCCGGGGTACATTCCCCCCCACCCCGGGTGGCTGGGTCAGAAAGTCACGGCATCCATGCCAGGCTGGAGTCTCTTGTTCCCCTGGGGCCGACACAGGAGACAGAGCGGCTGGGTTACCAACAGGGAGTGGCCTGCAGCGGACGAGCGGGTGAGACTGGTGCCTCTCCTGGAGCAAGAAGGGGTGCGGTCTGGGTGGAGGTTCCTCTGGAGGGAGAAGCCCTGCCGAGCTAACGGGGGTGTGGGCGGAAACAGCCTTTGCCTCCTGGCGCAGGATGGGACCGTGTCATTAACATGGCACAAGTTAAACGAATTAAAACCGGGCTAACGGAAAGGTCTCAATGTGCCCTGGAACCGGGGACTCATCACCGAGTGGGTCTGTTTCCAGCAGGGTCCTGTAGCAGGAACTGGTGCTTGGCCCTGTGCTGTTTAATGTTTTTCCCAATAACCTGGAAGAAAACATCAAATCACCACTGCTAAGGTTTGCAGATGGCCCAGAACTGGGGGGAGAGGTGAATAATGATGAGGACAGACAGGTCACTGACACAGAGTGGTCTGGCTCACTTGGAAAACTGGGCACAAGCAAACAACATGTTTTAATAAAGCTATTCTGATCTGGTGAGCCCATCGGTACAACCCCTGTGAGGATTTTCTGCTTTACAAGGTCTGCACCCCAGTGTGTCTCACCCTTTTTTAACCCTTTAAAAAATATATCTAAGAACAAAGAATGCAGGCCATGCTTACAGGAGGGGGCACTCTATCCTGGGAATCTGCGATGCTGAAAAAAGCTTGGGGCCTGTGGTGGACAATCATCTGAACATGAGCTCCCCCTGTGATGCTGCGGCCTAAGGGGCTAAAGCGATCCTGGGATGCACAAACGGGGGGTGTCAAGTAGGAGCAGAGAGGTGAGTTTACCGCTCTATTTGGCATTGGTGCAGGGCCGGTGCTTCCATTTAGGCGACCGCGCTAGGATTTGGGGGGGCGGCATTTTGCCACCCTCGGCAGCAGGGGGTCCTTCCGCGCTCCGGGCCTTCTGCGGCAATTCTGCGGCAGGTCCTTCACTTGCTCCGGGACCCGCCACCAAAGTACCCTGAAGACCAGCAGCCGCAGAAGGACCCCCCACCGCAGAATTGCCGTCAACGACCGGGAGCGCGGAAGGACCCCCGCCTAGGGCACCAAAAACCCTGGCGCCGCTCCTGCATTGGTGCAACCACTGGTGGGATCCTGGCTCCAGCTTTGGTGCCCCATATTCAAGAAGGATGTTGATACATTGGAGAGGGGTCACGGAAGAGCCAGAAGAATGACTGAACAATCAGAAAACCTGCCTTATAGTGACAGACTGATCTTAACAAAGAGCAGGTTTTGGAGAGATTTGATCACAGCCTGTAAGGGGAACCAATGTTTGATAATGGGCTCTTCACCTAGCAGACAACAGCCTAACATGATCTGGTGGCTGGAAATTGAAGCCAGATGAATTCAGGTTGGAAATTAAGCCTACGTTTTTACCAGGGAGGGGAAGTAACCAAGGGTTGTGGTGGATTCTCCTTCCCTGACAAATTTTAAACTGAGAGGGGATATTCTCTAGTTCAAACAGGGATTCCTTCAGGGCAGGCCAATTTGTGTCACGCAGGAGGGCAGATGAGCGGATCACAGTGCTCGCTTCTGACCTGAGACTCTGGATCTGTCCTTGTTTGCCTGCAAGGGGCTTCAGCTTCCCCTCAAAGGGCAAAGATGCTGGAACTGGGGCTGTGCCAGGGGCCTGGCAGCTGGGCTGCATTCTGGGACATGTGCTGGAGATTGTGGGAAAAGGCTAGTGATCTCAGGAGGGTGCTGCCAGCTGCTGCCATGTGTGAGGGCTTGGAGCAAGCCCTGTGTGTAACTGGCGCTGGCCGGCTCGCCCTCCCTTCTGGTGGCATGTTTGGGGGTCCAGGGCTTGGGTTCCAGTCCAGCTGGGAAACAAACTGGAGAAGGTGGGGGAGCACTCTCCCTATCTCCCTTCCCAGCAGGATGGAGGCCCACTGACCACACAGCGTGGGAGTGCAGTTTGCTGGACAGGACCAGGCCTGTTGGCCCATCCTTCCCTGTGCTGGTTCAGGGGCAGTGACATCCGCACAGCTGGTGGCATGATGCTATACTCCAGCCAGACGATTCTTCCCAATGCCTGAGCTCCAGCCTCCCTGCTCATCCGGCCATGGCCAGCTTGGCTAGCAGATCCTGTTGCCAGCTCCCTTGGTGGCATGGGCACAGGATGAATGAGGAGGGCTGTGCTCCAGGTCTGGTTGCTGGCTAGCCTCCTGCATGGTGCTGCACTACATGTCCATGTCCCATGCTGTCCCCCCCCCACCTCATGACCTTGAGGATCCCAAGGAGGTGAGGGTGTGGTATAAATGCGGGGGTTGGGGGGATGCAGTGACAGGAGGTGGGGTATACAGGGAAACCAACTGAGAGGGGGAAGAAGGGGGCCTTTTGGGGTGTGCTTTGCTCAGGCTGCAAACCTGGGGGTTGTTTCGGGGAGAGCAGTTTATATTGTTCTTTGCTCTGGGCTGAGCAAAACGGAGTGGGGGCCTGTGCCTCATGCCTGCGTTGGGCGGGGGGCGGGGCGGATGTGCCTGTGCAAGGGTTTGACTGCAGGGCTCCAGCCTGGGGGGGAAAGAGCCATGCCTGTGTGGGGAAGGCAGCGGAGGAGGGCAGGAATACTACTTTGCTGTGATGGGAGATCAGGCTGGAGGGTCTCCTCTCTCAGGAAACGGGGGACCCAGCCCTGAGTAAGCTAGGTGGCAGGGTCCTGCTCTTTGGCACACTCCAAGGGCTGCAATCCCCTCTCCCCACAGCAGGGAGCAGAGTGGTGTGAGACCCCTGGGGCAGGCAATGGGGCTTGCACTCCCCAGGCTGCACCCAAGTGTGTCGGGGCTGCTCAGAGGGGGTCAGTGAGACCCTGCCCCACATGGGGGGCAGGGCGTGGAAGAAGCCTGGGGCTGGAGCTCCCTCCAGGGGTGGGAGCTGGAGGCCTGGCCTGGGGGACACAGATGGGGAGCTGGGGCTGGGGGCACAGAACGATGCTGGATGTGGGGGTGGCCTCCAGGGGTGAGGGACACGTGCAGAGCCGGGAGCATAGACGGGGGCTGGGGGCGGGGCTCATGTCAGAGTAGGCGGGGATTGGGGCGGGGCTCCCTCCGGGGCGGGTATGGGGGCGGGGCCCCCTGCAAGGGTGGGGGGCGGAGCTGGGCGGCAGCACAGCGCGGCAGCGATTGGCTGCGGCGAGGCATAGAGACAAGGCCTGTCCATCAGCCCTGGGGTGGGGCTGCTCGCTCTCCATTGGCTGGCGCAGCGGCCAATCGCCAGCGCCAAGGCCTTGGAACCGCAGGGCGTTAACCCTTCGCTGCCCGGGGGCCAGGGAACAGCTCCTCCCCCGGCCGGCGAAGGGTAGCTCGGGGACTGGGGAGCGAGGCTTGAGAGCCTGCGGTGGCCTTGGCCTGCACTCGGGTGGCAGCGGGAGAGCGGGGCCCTGCAGGCATGTGGAGAGTCCTGCAGGCCGTGGCCCACACAGACATGCCCACACCCGCATGTGATTGGCATGCGGTATGGAAAACCGCGTGTGATCAGTCACGCAGCACAGGCACATGTGTGTAACTGGCCACATGGCACAGGCACACGTGTGATCTGCCACACAGCACAGGCACATGTGTGTAACTGGCAACATGGCACAGGCACACGTGCGATCTGCCAGGTGGCACAGACACATGCGTGTAACTGGCCACACGGAACAAGCACATGTGTGGGCAGAAAACACTTGGCACCGCAGCGCTCTTTGACCCAGCCGAGGCAGGAGAAGAGCCTAGGACCAGGGGCTGCAGCCAGACACGTTCCCACTGGGAATAAGGCCCATATGTTCACCAGGGATGGGAATTAGCCCAATGGAGGTTCCATCTCCGGATGCTGCCATGCCAGTCTGGCTTAGGGTGATCAGACAGCAAGTGTGAAAAATCAGGACATGAGGTGGGGGGTAATAGGACCCTATATAAGAAAAAGACCCCAAAATCGGGACGATCTCTAAAAAATCGGGACATCTGGTCACCCTAGTCTGGCTCCTTTGGGGAAGATGCTTCAGCCAAGCCCAAGTGATTGGGCCCAGTACAGAGAGGCCAGGTGAGACGTAAAAGGGCTGCCCAGAAGGGGAGGCAAGTGGGGCAATTTGTCCCAGGTCCCGGGCCCCACAGGGGCCCTCATGAGAATATAGCATTCTATAGTATTGCAACTTTTTTTTATTGAAGGGGCCCCTGAAATTGCTTTGCCCCAGGCCCGGTGAATCCTCTGGGCAGCCCTGAGATATAATGCCCTGTGTTATGCAGGAAGCCAGGCTAGATGATCTCATGGGCCCATCCAGCTTTAAATTCTGTCCAAACGTAACCCAGCAAACCCAAGCTCCCCTGATACAAATGCACCATCACATGTACACGCGCACTCTCCCCGGTGGACGGCCTCGTGCTCACATACTTTCTGACCCAAGCACAGCCATGCACATGCACAGAGAGGTCTGTGCAAAGTACATGCCATGTTTGCAAACCGCAGCAATTGGCACCACTCTGAGGAGAGGCCTACTGCCCCACCCCTTGCTGAGTTGTGCTGGGGCTGGTGGCCTCCTGGAATGTCTCTGTGGGGGAGTGGGGCACTCTGACTTCATTCCCTCCCCTGCTGGGGCTGAGGTGGTGCACAGGTCCCCTGCACCCAGCAGATGGCTCGGGGCTGCACAGTCCCCTGCCCCCCAAGCCCCAGCTGAGCTGGAGGGGAGGGGGATTGAATGAGGCAAAACCTTCCTTCTCCTGGGAGTGTGTGTGCAGGTGTTTGGAGGTGTTGCTGCCCTCTACTGGCTGGCTTGCAACGACTGGCGCTGAGCAGCTTGATGAGCGGAAGCAGCCACAGGGGTAGTGTTTGTTTACCGAGTTCGGGTCTGCTCCCTGACAGGTGCATGTTACATGTCGTTGCACACAGCGCATGTAGCACACATTGCAGTGGGGCCTCTGCAGGGACCAGACAGGCCAGCTCTCTGCCTGCCAAACAGCCTCCCCCGCCCCAGGCTGCTCCGCTGCATCACAGGGGTCTCTTGGGAGGGACCATTCAGACTCCCCAGGCCAGAGCAGCCCCAGCGATCCTGCCTCCAGCCCACGGGCTTGCGGTTGAGCCGCAGTCAGTCTCAGACAGTCTGACTACCTCAGAAAGCGCATGTGGCCTTGTGATGGGGCATCTGCCCCACACTGGCCCATAAGGGATTAATAGGCAGCCAATTAGAGAGGGGCTGCAAGGAGCAGCCAATCATGGCCCAGCAGGCTCATATAAGAAGTGCTGAGCAGAGCAGAAGTCAGTAGCAGATTGGAGCTTGAGGGGAGAAGGTCTGGTTCCTAGCAACAGGAAGGAGTACCAGCACCCCGGACAGAGTATGCTGCCAGCAGTGACCAGGGAAGCTAGAGCGAGCTCCTGGCTGGCTGCTAAGACTGGCAGGCTGAAGCCCTGAGATAAGGGCAAAGAAGGTGCTAGGGGCTATGAGGAAGTGGCCCAGGGAAAGGTAGGGTGAGGTTGGAGGAGTCACAGCACATGGCTGCCTCTACAGAGTTCCTGGGCTGGGACCTGGAGTAGTGGGTGGGCTGAGGTCCCTTGCCACTGTGGAAGTAGCCAGACAACTAGCTGTGGTTGCCACTGAAGGAAGTGGCTGTACAGTGGACTGAAGTTTCCTCCTGGAAAGGGGGGAGAACTGAGGGTGGCACAGCCAGAACACTGTGCTGAAGAGGATGCTGCGGTCTTTGGGGTGACATGGGTCCAGGAGCAGAGGTGATGGTGGGTGAGACACCACCAGAAGAGAGCACAGAACTAATTTCCAAGGCAGCCAGTAGGAGGTGCTGAAGTGGTGAGTCCCACCCCATCACAGGCCTTCCTTGCCAGGGTGCCAGCTCCATTCTGATGCGCATGATCCCTCCCAGGCTTTTGGAGCTATTGGGCCAGAGGGACAGCTGTGTTGTGGCAGCTAGGATCCTCCAAGAGAGGGTTCAGAAGGGACTGGGTCTGATCTGCCAGCCACGCCCTGGGGAGGAGGTTTTTTAGCTCAGTAGGCTCCCTAATCCCACAGAGCCAGATCCCATGGCTGAAGCTCACACAAAAAGAGCTCAGGAGAGAAGCAAGATGCAGATATTTTGCAGGGAGGGCAAGTGACCCTGGCCACTTGGAGTCTGTATGTTGAGACTGGGGAAACCTCTGCCCTGGGTTGGCCAAGCGCGGCGCTAGAGGCAGATGAAATATTTTCTGGCGCAGGCTGTGGTGCATGACCAGAGCCGGAGAGTCAGTTCTCTGGCTGGCACCGCTGATGTGACATGTGGCTGCCCCCAACATCCTTGCTGTTGTCCCCAGGTCCCAGCCAGAACAGTGGGGGCTATGCTACAGGGACAGTCTGTTAGACATGGGGTGCAATCTGACCCCCTTAGCATGTTCCCATTGACTCCTGTGGGGCTAAGATCCCAGCTGTGGTCTCCCTCTCCCCATCCCCACCCCGGAAAGGCACTGGGCTCCCTGATGGCCTGTGAGTTAGTGGGCCAGTCTCTGCAGCAGCTCTAGGGGGATTTGAAGGAGGAGATTGGTGTTAGTAGGTGTATCATGGTAGCGCCCAAAGGCCCTGTAGAGCCCAGTGCTGTGCGGACCCAGAGCAAGAGAATCCCTGCCCCCGCAAGGTCCACATACACGGAGCAGCACTGGGGGAGGGAGAGGTGTTGTGGAGCAGGGCTGGCCTGCTGGGAAGATGGCACTAGGGGAGACTCGTATGTCTACACTGCAAAATTAGGTCAATTTTACTGAAGATGTCATTGAGCCTCTGATTTAAGCAAGTTGATTTTTGCACGTCCCCAATATGCACATTGTGTCAGTGGAGCACATCCTCACTAGTGGTCGCCTAGGGTGCTGACATTTGGGGCCACCGCGGTTGTCAGTGGTATTTTGGTGGAGGGACCTTCTGTCACCTCTGGGGATGCCATTTTGGGGGCGGGACCTTCCACCGCCTAGGGCTCCAAAAGGCTGCCACTGCTCCTGGCTGCAGAACTTTTGAATGCGCAAGGTCACTTTCATGGATCTTTGTGAAGAGCTTTCCCCAGCCCTGAAGCGCAGCAATGCTAAAACGAGCTGCTCTGGCAGTGGAGAAGCAAGTGGCAACAGCTCTGTGGAAGCTTGAAACGCTAGACTGCTACCAGTCAGTGGGGAACCAATTAGGTGTGGGTAAATCTACCATGGGGTCTGCTGTGACCCAAGTTGCCAGGGCAATCAAACTTCTGCTAAGAAGGGTAGGGACTCTGGGAAATCTGCAGGACATAGTGCATGGTTTTGCTGTGATGGGGTTCCCTAACTGCAATGAGGCAATAGACAGAACACATTTTCCTATCTCGGCACCAGACAACCTTGCCAAGGAGTACATAAACCGAAAGGGGTACGTAATGGTATTGCAGGTACTAGTGGCTCACAGAGGCTGTTTCACTGACATCAACACGGGATGGTTGGGGAAAGGTGCATGATGCGCGCATCTTTAGGAACTCTGGTCTACTCAGAGGTGCAAACAGGAACTTTCTTTCCAGATTGCAAAATAACCGTTGGTGATGTAGAAATGCCGTAAGGGACTGCGGAAGATTTTGTCACGGTGGTTTAGCTAAGGCTGTTCGCCTTCTCAAGGACAGGTTACTAAAGGGTGCTGTATACTAGCAGATGCTGTTTGTAGCCGGTTAGAACCGCTTAGCCTGGGAAGCCCGGCATGTTTGGGAAAAGCCTGGCCCTTTGCCATAAGAGATAGTCCAGTTGTGGGAAAGCTCCCACATGCCTATGTATGAGTTCTGTTACATGCTATTAGCATAAGGTTATATTTATTAGAATTTGTTGTGCTGCCTTGGACTCGTTCCCCGCTTTGAGTTAGCAACGTGCAGAGTCCCCGTTGCGGGTGTGTTTTCTTTACCTTCATTAAAAGCCATATCACTCACTGTGTGTGTGTGTGTGTGTGTGTGTGGTCCCTGCAGAGCACTTAGGCACGCAACAAATGCCAATCATGATCCTGGGAGACCCAGCCTACCCTTTGCTCCCATGGCTCATAAAGCTGTACACAGGCAGCCTGGATAGCAGTAAGGAGCAGTTCAGCCATAGGCTGAGCAAGTGCAGAACGGTGGTGGAATGTGCCTTTGGATGTTTAAAAGCCCGCTGGTGTAGTTTGCTTACTATGTTAGACCTCAGTGAATGCGGTATCCCCATTGCTGTTGCTGTGTGCTCCATAATATCTGTGAAACAAAGGGAGAAGTTTCCAGAGGGGTGGAGGCAGATCACCTGACAGCAAATTTTGAGCAGCCAGATGTCAGGGGAATAAGAAGAGCACATCAAGGTGTGCTGCATCTCTGTGAGGCTTTGAAAACTAGTTTCATCAATGACCCACAGTAATATCAGCAGAGAATCCTGTGGCACCTTATAGACTAACAGATATTTGTCTATAAGGTGCCACAGGATTCTCTGTTGCTTTTACAGATCCAGACTAACACGGCTACCACTCTGATACTTGACACCACAGTAATATGACACTTATGTGGGTTGTTCCTTACCCTAGCTGCCCCTTCATTGCATGTACTCCCCTGTAAACTACACCCCCACCAACCACTGTGTGCTGAATGAATAAAGAGCCTTTTCTCCACAATCCCATTAATTTTTATTATGCTCACAAACACTGAGAGACAGCAAAGAAAAGTAAGACAGCAAAGAAAAATACTGAGGGTGGGGCGGAGAAACAAGTACAGCTTGCTTAGAAGTGCACTGCACTAACAATCAAAGGTGTGGGGAATGGGCACCTTCTGGTCCTTGTACCCTGCCCTGGAGTTGAGTGCAAGGGACACTGGACCTCCTCACACCTCACCCTACCCCACCACTGCATCCTAGGATGCCTGGGAGAGGAGGATGTGGAACTTGGTGACGATGGCAGCAGGTTCAGCATATGCTGCAGCGGGACTCTAGCGTCCAGCTGCCTTTCTTGAACCTCAACCAGATGCCTTGACATGTCTGTTTGCTCCCTCATAAGCTGCAGCACCTCATCCTGCGTGTCACGCTTGTGTTCCCTGCATGCTCTCCTGTCCTCACGGTCATTGTGCAGGCTCTCTGACCATGCAGTCCTCCACGTGCTGAGCTCCGTCTTGTCACTCTCGAAGGTACACATTAACTCATTGAATGTGTCCTCCTGAGTCGTCTTTTTCTGCCTCCTAAACTGGGAAAGTCTCTGTCCTGTGATGGAGGATGCGCCTACAGACAAGGTTTCAGCTGCAGAGAATACAAAGCACAGGGGTAGCATGGACAATGCATACATTGTGTCTGGTGCAAGGTTAAATCTTTTTTATAAAAGAAACAACCCTCAATGCACACCACCTGCAAGCTACAGCTTAAACAGAACTGCTGGCTACTGCAAGAGTCGGTTTGCTGCTCCAGTCATGGTGAGTAAGGCCACGAGGCAGGGACAAGAGGTCTTTTGCTGCAGCTTTTGTTAAGACATCCTTGGGATCAATGGTTGCAACATCAGCACAACCCCCTTTCCCATAGCAACTGGGATGGTGCTTGAGGACAGGCACCAGTGGAAAGCCCCACAAACAGCTGGATTGTTACAAAAGCGGCACCAGGTTGGGGTGGAAAGGAGATGAACAGGAAGTGTTGTGTGTGCCCCCCCCCCTTTTAAATGCTGGCTGTAATACACAGTGATCCCTTCCAACCACAACTAGGGCACGCTTGGGAAAGTGTGGTTGTGTGACCCTGAATTCACCAAACAGGGCGGATTGTTTATCAGATTGCTTGAGGTTAAAGGGCTAGCATTTCAAGTTTTCCCCAGGGGACCCTATGTGATACCACTCTCCTGAGGGTAACAGAGGTGGAAAGGGAGCAGATGCTGCAAGTAGGGTGACCAGATGTCTCGAATATTGGATCTTTTTCTTATATAGGCTCCTATTACCCCCGCCACCTAGTTTTCACACTTGTCTAGTCACCTAGCTGCAAGAATCTGGGGACAGACCTGGTCCTTGTGCTGCAATGATGCCAGAAGTGTTAACACTGGAGTGGGGCGGGAAAGTGTCCTACTGTGGTAGATGAAATAAGGCAGCCCTTCCCAGAAACTTTCTGGAAAGGATTGCAGAGTGCCTCCATGAGAGCTTCTTAGAAATCTCAAGGGAGGATTCATGGGCCAATAGGCTCTGACTTCCCCTCTTTTCCCATGGGTGCTAGACCTCCCTCCCCCTCTTGCCCCCAGCCTCACCCCCACTCACCCCTTCCATACCTAGAAGAAATCATTAGAAGGCAGGAAATATTTAGATAGATGCGATCACGTTTATTTCTTTATTTTGGCTTGCGGCTCTCCTGTCTCCTCTGTACTAACCCAAGATGCTTTTGTTTGCTTGTAACCTTTAAGCTGAACCCTCAAGAAAGCTATTTTGGGTGCTTAATTTTTTGGAATTGCTCTTTAAAAATCTAGCAAAAGCCTAAGTTCCAGATGTATTTTCTTCCTTTTTGTTTTTAATAAAATTTACCTTTTTTTAAGAACAGGATTGGATTCTTGGTGTCTGAAGAGGTTTGTGCATGTTGTTTGATTAGCTGGGAGCAACAGCTAATTTCCTTGTTTTCTTTCTCTGCTCTTCCCCGGAGGGGGATAAAGGGCTGGAGGGTACCTCACAGGGATGAATTCCCAAGTGCCCCTTCCTAGGTCCAAGGGGTTTTTGCATTTGGGTGGTGGCAGCGTTTACCAAGCCAAGGTCAGAGAGAAGCTGTAACCTGGGGAGTTTAATGCAAGCCTGGAGTGGCCAGTATAAATTTTCAGAATCCTGGTGGGCCCCTCTTCTGCACTCAGAGTGACAGAGTGGGGATTTAGCCTTGACAGATGTCTACTGAAGCACTACGCCTCTCGTGGAGGTGGAGTATGGATGTCAACTTTACAAGCCCTTTAGGTCGGTGGAAGGGACGCGGTAGTGTAGACACATACATTATTAACTCGACCTAATGTGGCATATGTCAACTTAACTTTGTAGTGTAGACAAGGCCTCAGGCATGACAGGGCAGTGGGTGAAGAAAGCAGAGTAGATTTGCAGCATGAGGCCAGGATCCAGCTAACTACAGAATCTGGAGATGCAGATCCCAGCCGCCTGAGTACTGTCCCCACAGGATTTCTCCCTGGCAGAATGAGCCCCCTTGGCTGCACCCATCCCGTACAGGGTCCCCAGCAGCACCTATCCCTGCAGGATGTCCCTGGTATTGCCAAGCGGTGGCTTAATTCCCCCAATCCACATCTCCCCCATCTCAGGCTGATGCGATGCCATCCATCTGGGATCCAGGGCAGAGGACCAGGGAGCTGTTCCGGCCTCAAGCTGGCTATGCCCCACTGACTGGCGCCCTTGTTTGGGGCTGGCGAGCCAACAGCTGGGGCTATTGTCTGCCAAGTGCCTGAGCAGTAAATAAAGTCCCTCTGGCTGGTTTCCTCATGCTGAGCAGCATTGCGGAGATAATGACGGCACTGGGCATCCATGACACAAAGGCCCATTGTGTGCCCCAGGCTGACACCCGCCACTGGCCAAATAATGGCAGGGGAGCCCCGGCCAGCCAGTGGGCAGAACAGAGCCAGCCTGGGTCCCACGCACCCATCCGGGAGAGCATTCTCACTCTACAAAGCCAGGCTCGCCCACACAGACGGGCTCGAACCCTGACTCAGGGAGAGAGCAAAGCGTATGTGGGAATGGGGAGCCGTCACCCCTGGGGCATGTCTGGTGGGGTCCTGCAGGGCTCTGCTCCTGGCCTGACGCAGGTTAGGAGCTTTATTGATGTTCTGGAAGACAGTATCTAATGGTTGCTGGCGAGGTTACGAGGGACACGCAGAGTGGTGCGGGGTGGTGAGGACAGTTCTGTCTCACGGAGTGATCGGGATCGCCTGGGCTGCTGGTGCCCTGGGACCAAACAGGTTTAAAAGCCAACAGCAAGGTCATAATCAAAGGACAAAGGGTGCTGGCCACACGTCCAGGGTGGAGGCAGTGTCCTGGGAAGCAGGGACTCTGCAAAAAACTCAAGAGTCGTGGGTGGATGAGCAGGAGCAGGGCTGATACAGCACTGGTGAGACCATCACTGGATCCTGTGTCCAGCTTTGGTGGTCACACATCAGACAAGGCACTGATAAACTGGAGAACAGCTACTGGAAGGATGCAAGGGCTGGATGAGGCTGAAGGGGGCTGGACCTGGGTAGTTTGTCCCAGAGAAGGGTCAGAGACACCCGGCCTACCAGCACTGCCCCAGGGAGCAGGATTCAGAGAGCAGAGAGCTGTGTGACCAGCAGCCAGCGGCAGACCCAGAGCTGATGGCGCAAAACAAATGTAGGTTTGAAATAAGGTGTTGCTGTAAGAGCAACGGAAATGAGCTCCTGGAGCAGACCCCTCCGAGCCTGGGGCAATCGCCAGCACTTGGGGCTTTGTGCGGAGGCTGGGGGTTTCTTTGTGAAAGCCCCGCTGTGGAAGTGTTGGGTGGGATGCTAGACTCACTGCGAGCAGTGCTGTGCCGTGGTTCTCACCCAGGGGT
Organism: Chelonoidis abingdonii; assembly: GCF_003597395.2. Lineage (NCBI taxonomy): Eukaryota > Metazoa > Chordata > Testudines > Testudinidae > Chelonoidis > Chelonoidis abingdonii. The sequence goes on along the minus strand of NC_133779.1, from coordinate 6,534,195 downwards.
AGGCGTAGCCCTGGGGGTATGCCGAGGTCTTCCGCGAGGTACTTCAACTTATCTAGATGTTAGTCTAGTTTTACAACAGGCTCCAGAAAAAGTACCAGCGAAGTCAGTACAGACTAAGATTTCATACAGGCAATGACTTGTTTGTATTGCTCTAGACACAATACACTGAAAAGTGAGCACAATATTTAATTCCAGTCAGTTTATTTTATAATGAGATGAGAAAGTCGGCGATTGCTCGATAACTGCGTGGCTGTGACACTTCAATATTTTGATGTCTCATTTTGTAAGCAAGTCGTTTTGAAGTGAGGTGAAACTTGGGGGTACAAATCAGCCTCTGCAAAGGGGGACAGTAGGCTGCATAGCTGGAGCACCCACCCATAACTCAGCACCCAGCAACCACCTGTAGATCAGCTGTTCGGTGGGCCCCGCCGGTCACCACCAATCAGATGCTCAGCGGCAGGAGGGAGGTGCTGGGGGAAGGGGACAGAGTGGGGGTGGGAAGGGCGGAGTAGGGGTGAGAATAGGAAGGTCAGGGGTGAGACCTCGGGGGGCGGGTGAGAAGAGGTGGGGGGACGATGGAGCCTTGAGGGAAAGGGGCGGAGTGGGGGTGGGGCCTCAGAGAGGAACAGGGGTAGAGCTCCCACCTGGACAGAAGAAAGCTGTCACCTGTGGTAGGCTGGAAAGGTTGAGCGCCACTGGCACTAGAGCATCCTAACGAACCCTTCTGACCTTCAAGTCTTGGAGTCGGTGAAGTCTGGAAACGGGGCTGCTGGCCACGAACCCTTCTGACCTTCAAGTCTTGGAGTCGGTGAAGTCTGGAAATGGGGCTGCTGGCCACGCTGCCTCCCACAGTACTCTCTCCCGGGGGAAGTCACCCCCCAGGCATGGAGGCTGGGGATCTATTTGTCTCGGATGGTTTAAAACAAGTCCTGCATCTTGCCAGGGGGTTAAACCCTTATGGTCTTGTCTAAGTCTATGATTCTATAAGGACAATCACAGTGGCTCAGACCAATGGTCCATCTGGCCAGTGTCCTGTCTTCTGACAGTGGCCAATGCCAGGTGCTGCAGAGGGAATGAACAGACCAGGGCAATGATCGATCCATCCCCTGTCGTCCAGTCCCAGCTTCCGGTAGGCAGAGGCTAGGGACACCCAGAGCATGGGGTTGCGTCCCTGCCCGTCTTGGCTAACAGCCATCGATGGACCTATTCTCCATGACTGTCATGGATCTGCAGGTCCAGTACTCTTGCCCAGCTCTGGAACAGTCCCTGGGAGGACCCATCAGTGTGTCAGCCCTCTTAGGGGTAAGACTTATCTCTTCACCGCCCCTTGGGACCAAGCCGCAGAGCCTTCAGCCCCCAACTTCACTCACTGAGCTCCCTGTGGCAAGTCCACCTGAGTTGGACACCTGCGGAGACTTATGCACCCCAAGGGAGCAAAGCACCCTGCCTCCCTGCCTTGGGAGTGACTCTCCACCGGTGCTGGAGAAGCAGGAAGGTTTATTGGATGGCTGGACCACAGCATAGAAAGTCCTTAGGTAACATGGAGAACAGAAAGTTACAGCAACTTCCACCTGGGTCAGTCCAGACCCTCCTCTGACCCCTCTGTAGGCTCAGTCCAGAAACTTCTCTTTCCTCCAGCAGCCCACACTTAACAACCTCACCTGGCTTCTTCCCAGTTCTTTGTTCTCCAGCTGGTCACACCCAGCTGGCTTCCTGCAGAGGGTGGGCCATCCATGGTCATTTGTTTGGTGCCAAATGTCCAGGCAATTCAAGTGGCTATTGTCTTCTGAGACTCTCCATGGGCAGGGGGCCCAGGACCCAAGCAGCTAGGCCTTGGTCATGCCTGTATCTCCTCCTCCTCCTCCTCCCACACCTAGTTAAGTATGCACCACATAGGGGAAATTGAGGCATGCTCAATAGTCATCCAAAATATTATGAAAATTCCCACTCCGTCACAATGACCTTATCTTATTCTATAACCCACTTACAGTTTTGGCCTTCACAACATCCCCTGGCAATGAGTTCCACAGGTTGACTGTGTATTGTTGAAGAAAGAGTTACCTTTGTTGGTTTTTAAACCTGCTAATTTTATTAGGTGACTCCTGGTTCTTCATAGAATATCAGGGTTGGAAGGGACCTCAGGAGGTCATCTAGTTCAACCCCCTGCTCAAAGCAAGACCAATCCTCAGAAAGATTTTTTGCCCCAGATCCCTAAATGGCCCCCTCAAGGATTGAACTCACAACCTTGGGTTTAGCAGGCCAATGCTCAAACCACTGAGTGTACATGAAGGGGTAAATAATACTTCCCTATTCACTGTCTCCACACCAGTCATGATTTTGTAGACTTCTATCATATCCCTCCTTAGTCGTCTCTTTTCCAAGCAGAACAGTTCCAGTCTTTTTTCATTTCTCCTTATGTAGAAGCTGTTCCATGCCCCCTATCCTTTTTGTTGCCCTTATTTGAACCTTTTCCAGTTCTTTTCTAATATATCTTGAGATGGGGTGATCAGAACTGCACGCAGTATTCAAGATGTGGGAGTACCATGGATTTATATAGTGTCATTACGATATTTTTGGTCGTATTATCTATCCCTTTCCTACTGGTTCCTAACACTGGTAGCGTTTTTGAGTGCTGCTGTGCACTGGGTGGATGTGTTCAGGGAACTATGGGTCCAAGGTCTTTCTTGAGTGGAAACAGCTAATTAACACTCCATCCTTGTGTATGTAGAGTTGAGATTATGTTTTCCAGAGAGCATCACTTTGCACTTATTGAGAGATCCTTTTGTAACCTTTCTCAGTTTGCCTGGAACTTCACTAACTGGAGTAACTCTGTATCATCGGCAAATTTTGCCACCTCAGTGTTCACCCCTTTTCCCAGATCACTTATGAATATGTTGAATAGGATCGGTCTTTGTACAGACCCGAGGGACACGACTATTTACCTCTCTCCATTCTGAAAACTCATCATTTATTCCTACCCTTTGTTTTCTATCTTTTAAGCACTTACTCGTGCATGAGAAGACTTTCCCTCTTATCGCACGACAGCTGACTTTGCTTATGAGCCTTTCGTGAGGGACATTGTCAAAGGCTTTCTGAAAGTCCAAGTAAACTCTAGCCACCGGATCACCCTTGTCCTCATGTATATTGACGCTCTCAAAAAATTCAAATGGATTGGTGAGGAGTGATTTCCCTTTACAAAAGCCGTGTTGACTCTTCCCCAGCATATCATGATATTCTATGTGTTCTTTACTGTAGTTTCAGCCAGTTTGCCTGGTACTGAAGTTAGGCTTGTAATTGCCAGGATCGCCTCTGGAGCCTTTTTAAAAATTGTCAGTCCTCCAGTTCTGTGATCCAGAGGCTGATTTAAGCGATAGGTTACACACCCCGGACTTGAGTTCCCTCAGAACTCCTGGGTGATTCCATCTGGGCCTAGTGCCTGTTGGATTTATCAGTTTGTGCCAAAGCCGGATGTGGAATCTTGAGGAACCCCTGTTTCTAGGAGGGGACAGCCTGGGACACTCCCTCCTGCCCCACAAACACTCCCCCCAACACGCACACAAGAACACCCTGTTTCTGGTGCGGCAGTGACTGGGCCGCGAGTGGCCCAGCCTGGGCCATGCACTGCAGCCCCGTTCCCCGGCTGGAACAGAAACGCTCACAGCCATTTGCAAGGCTCTGACAGGGTAGATGGTGCTCGGGGTGGGGGGCTAGTCAGGAAGATGGTGCCAGGGAGGGCTCTGGCAGTGCTGGCTTGGGGTGGAAAGTGCAGAGAGCTCCAGCAGGGCAGATGGTGCGCAGGGCGGGTGCAGACAACCGTCAGGGTCAATGAATCACCTACGAACGTACAATTTCTATAAGGTTCAGGAAATGGGGCTGAGTGGGGTTCAGGAAGGGAAACACTCAGAACAGGGTCCTAGCCCAGTGTCCTCCCCACGCCACCCACTGCCTGGAGCAGGCCCTTTGGCCTAGCCCTCTCCCATTGCACAGGGTCAGAGCGAGGGGCCCAGCCAGCCTGCCATACCCTGGCAGACTCTTGGTCCCCTCTAGCTAGGCCTGGGAACAGCACACACAGAGGGGAGAGGGGACCCTGCCACTGCATGGGGCCCCACTGAGGGGGACGTGAGGGAGATCCTGGCCTCCCCCCGGCCATCAGATTCCTTGCCCCTCCCCCAGGCTGCCAGATTCCCTGCCTACCTCAGTCTGGCAGCCCCCCAGCCCCACTGCCAGCCCCATTGCCAGCCCCTTGCCTACCTCAGTCTGCCAGCCCCCCCACTTGCCTGCAAGCTCCCCTGCCTGACCCACTCTGCCAGTCCCCCCACTGACCCGCCCCTGCCAGTCGCCCCACCCCTCGCCCCACTCTGCTCCCCTGCCCGCCCCAAAGGGACTGTCAGACCCAGGGCACCCAGCTGCGCTGTCCGCGCTGGGGAAGGCCACAGGGGGGCAGCAGAGGGCCAGGAACGAGGTGTCGCTGGTGGCTCGACAGACACCTGCCACTTGTTCGATACATTATTTCAATGAGCTAATTTGCATGTCAGTAAATAATTTGCATATGAGCAGGGCTTCCCTCCAGGGCTCAGCCGACGGTCTGGGTCTCCCCATGGCCTGCCCCGCCCCCTCGCCCAGAGGGAGAGTAAAGCCTTTGTGGGGTCCTGGGCCAGAGCAAGCGGGGGCCCTTCCCCACCCCTTCTGCCTGACACCCCCGTACACATGCTCCTGCTAGGGAAATTGAGTCGGGGTGGGGAGCACCCATTTTTGTGGGGTCCCCCAACTGGCCGTGGCCCCTGAGCATGGGCTCTGTTGGCCCAATGGCTAATCTGCCACAGACCCCCCTGCCCCACAACCCAGTGCTGCAGCTCCCTGATCCCTGCCCACCACAGCCCAGCTCTGGAGCTCCCTGCACCCCCCTCAACCCAGCCCTGGAGCTCCCCACACCCCTGCCCTCCTGCAAAGCCCAGCGCTGCCGCTCCCTGCCCCCCCAGCCCCCCCACAACTCAGCTCTGGAGCTCCCAACCCAGCCCTGCAGCTCCCTGCCCCCACTCCCGTCACAACCCAGCCCCAGAGCTCCCTGCACCCCCAACCTCCACATGGCCCAGCTCTGGAGCTCCCTGCCCCCACCACAATCCAGCCCTGCAGCTCCCTGCACTCCCCTCCCCACCCCCTGCATTGTCCAGTCCTGGTGCTCCTTTCCGCCTCCTCCCCCCACAACCCAGCCCTGGAACTCCTCATGCCCCCTGCGCCCCTCTTCCCACATGGCTCAGCCCTGGAGCTCCCTGCGCCATGCTTCCCCCCTCACCCGAATTGCCCAGCCTTGGGCAATCCCTGTCCCCCCGGCCTCCCTCTTGCGCCCCTCCCCCCTGCATGGCCCCGCCCTAGGATTGCCAAGCCTCCAGGACTAGCCTGGAGTCTCCAGGGATTAAAGATTATGTCATGTGATGAAACCTCCAGAAATACGTCCAACAAGAATTGGCAACCCAACCCAGCCCTGGAGCTCCTCATCCCCCCATTGCCCAGCCCTGGAGCTCCCCATCCCCCCCCACAGCCCAGCCCTAGAGCTCCCTGTGCCCCTGGCACTCCCCCTCCCCCACAGCCCAGTCCTGGAGCTCCCCATCCCCCGCATGGCCCAGTCCTGGAGCTCCCCATCCCTCCACGGTCCAGCCCAGCCCCAGAGCTCCCCATTCTCCTGGACCCGCCCACATGGCCCAGCCCAATCTGGGGTTGGTCCAGGGTCAGTTGCTCTCAAGGGCCCAGCTGGTCTTGGCCTCATTGCTGGGCCTGGGACACGTGGGCTGAGACCTTCATCCCCACATGAGGCCCCCCGCGGTGGCCGTGGCATCTTTGCCCTTTGCCCACAGCCGTAGCCAGGAGGCCCAACTATGCAGCACAGCAGACCTGGCCGCCCGCACATTCGCACCCCTACAGGGCTCACCGACTAGTCTAAGGGATCCCAGCCAATGCCTGCACCTACCGACGGGGCCACCCCTCAGTCCCTGCTGCGCTGGCGGGGCTCGCGCTGGGCCCTCCGGCCCAAAGGCTCTGTAGCTCCGTGGCCCTGAGGCAGCCAGGCCCCCTGGAGATGGAGGCTGGACAGCTCAGATCTGGCGAGAGGACACAGGCCGGATCTCCCCCAAGCCCCAGACCCGTCTGACAACCTCCACCAACTACCCCCTACAAGTTAGTGCCCTGCATGGCTCCCTTCACCAAAGCGCTGCCTAGCAAAATACAGCAAAGACAATCACAGAGTGCACTGCAAAACCAGCCTCATACAAACCTAACGGCTGGGGGCCGGGAGCCGGGGCTGGAGACCCAGAATCCCAGACAAACTCAGCCCTGCGCGGGTGCCCAGGCTCGGCACCAAAGCAGGCGGTCCCTCCCGGGCCCATTAGCGAATGACACTGCAGCCAAGGAGACGTGGGTTTCCTTGGGAGTTCCCTGCCCAGCCAGGAAGCGCTGCCTGTTGGGGACGAGGCACCCAGAGTGAAGAGCTGGCTTCTTGGCTTTAAACGAGAAACTCAGTTCAGCCTGACCCGGGGTGCCATGAGCACAACATGTAACTCTGCTGGGTGGGTCTCTGTGTCATAGGCCTGATGGGCGATGGTGAGTCTCCTTCAAGGGTTTTGGAGCAGGGGCTCTGAGTTCCCCATCAGGATCCCCTCACCTTGGCAAAGCTGGGATAAACTCATGGCTGAGGCATCTGTGTCCTGAGGCCAAACCGTGGTGCCTCCAGGCCTCGGACCACGGGCCCTGTGCTGGGCCAATGCTCTAGTGTGGGAGGCTAGGCTGGGCCTGGGAGAGGTGACACCTCTATGTTCCCAGCATGGCCAGGTTCAGGGGGCTGAGCTGACTGCCTCTCGCCCCGGTGCCACTCTGGCTGCCGTGGCTCGGAGCCGCTATCTGAGGCCAGCAGCCGGCGGGCACCCTGCAGGGTGTGAGCCTTGCAATGCAGTCAAGGGGTCATGGTCACATGAAACCAACCCCACGTGGCCTGACAGTAGGGTGACCAGACAGCAAACGTGAAAAATCAGGACAGGGGGTGGCGGTGGGGCAGGGAATAAGAGCCTATATAAGACCCAAAAATCGGGACTGTCCCTATAAAATCAGGACATCTGGTCACCCTGCCCGACAGGGGCAGCTCCCCTGGTGCAGGATAGTGTGATAAATGAGCGGGGGGTGGGGTGGGGGTAGCTCCCTTTTATGGACACCCATCCAGCCAGGAGATATAAAATCCCTGTTAGTAGCTGTTCTCGACTTGCTTTACCTGTAAAGGGTTAAAAAAGCCCACAGGTAAAAAGAAAGGCAGTGAGCACCTGACCAAAAGAGCCAATGGAAAGGCTAGAACTTTTTAAAATTGGGGAAAAACCTTCCCCTTTGTCTGTCTGTTCTCTGGAGAGCGGAGACCCGGAGCAGCAATGCTGGAAGAAGCTTTAAACCAGGTCTGACAAATCATCAAATCACACCTCGAACCTACTTCTCTGAAAGCCCAGATAGGTAAGTAGATCAGGGAATGTCTAGGAAGACGCAATTAGGTTTCTCTCCTTTATTTCTGTATGGCTTGCGGACTTCTCTGTGCTAAGCTCAGGTGTTTTTTGCTTTGCTTGTAACCTTGAAGCTGGACCTCAAGAGAACTGTCTTGATGCTTAATTTTTGTAATTGGTTTCCCCAGATCTAGCAAAAAGCCTAAGTTCTAGATGTTTTTTCTTTTCTTTTTTGTTTTTAATAAAATTTACCCTTTTTAAGAACAGGATTGTGTCCTAAGAGGTTGTGGACATGTTGTTTAATTAGCTGGTGGCAACAGCTGATTTCCTTTGTTTTTCTTTCTCAGCTCTTCCCGGGGGGGGGGGGGGGGATGAAAGGGCTTGAGGGTACCCCACAGGGAGGAACTCCCAGGTGTGCCTTTCTGGGTTCTCTAAAAAGGGTTTTTTTAAACTTGGGTAGTGGCAGCATCTACCTATTCATGGTCAGGGAAAAGCTGTAACCTTGGGAGTTTAATACCAGCCTGGAGTGGCCAATATTAATTTTGTTTTTGATTCCTTGCGGGCCCCACCCTTCTGCACTCAAAGTGCCAGAATGGGGAATCAGCCTTGACAGACGGGCACCTGCCCTTTATCCCAGCGGGGAGGGGCACCAGGGGCTGCATGGGCTCTGCTCGGGGAGGTACCTCATGTACCACAACCCTGTGAGGGGCTCCAATGCTGGACACTGGCTGGGGCAATGGGGGTACACATGGTGTGGGGGGAGCAGGTGGGAACCCCGGCCAGGGGACCTCGCTCCCTGCGACTGGGGAGAGCACATCTCTGCCCCACACTGGGGTCTTCACTGAGTGCCCTCTTCTCGTGCAGGTCACCCTTCCCTCTGCTGTCTTTGCACAGGCCACTGGTCATGCTGTAGCCTATAGGACTAAGCTGCTTGCTTGTGTGTGTGTGAATCTATCTATCTTTTCTTATAGTTTAAGTATTTAATGTATTGTAACAGGTTTATAAATTTATATTAAAGTAAGTTTAGCTGTAATGCAAGAGACCTACAGGCCATATCCTGTATGTTAAGCTTAAGCAAAGTTAGAGTATCTAGATTAAAACCTTTTACTCAAGAAACAAAGTGAACCTATAGCTTGTTACCTAAATAAATCAGGACCCAGGCGTATGTCTATAACCTTTTATCTAAACCAATGAATAGGAAAAAATGGTATGGGGGGGTTTCCCACAGACTTAACAAGTACCCCGCAAAACCCTGATGTGTGTACATACCTGTCATCAACGTGCACCCACATACTAGCCTCTGGGGTGAGTGTACCCGAACATTTCTGTGGGTAAAAAATAAAATTTGGGTGTCATAGCTTTTCTACTAAGATCTGAACCTTAGAGTTCAGAAAATAAGATGCTAGCATAAATTTTTTTAAGCTTAATTATCAGCTTAGATTTGATAGCACTGCCACCAGCCAGATTTTCAGCGTCTGGCGCACTTTGGTCTCCCCAAACCTTCCCTGGGGGACCCCAAGACTTAGATCCCTTGGATTTTTAAAACAAGGAGAAATAAACCATTCCCCCCTCCTTTTACCCCTCCCAGGCTTCCCTTGCCGGGCTACCCTGAGAGATTACTGATTCAAACTTTTTGAATCTAATCCTCTTCCCCAGAGGCAAACAGATTCAAGGAAAACAGAGAGAGATCAAGTTTCTTTCACCCTCACTCAAAATCTCTGCAAATGCAAGCTTTGTAACTAATACAAAGAGATTTTCCTTTCCCCCCTGTGTTCTTCCTCCCACCAATTCCCTGGTGAGTTGCAGACCCAACTAGGAAAAAAATCCAACGGGTCTTAAAAAGAAAGCTTAATATAAAAAGAAAGAAAAAAGACATAAACAATGGTTTCTGCCTCAAGGTGACAATACACAGGGCTATTGGCTTAAAAGAAATAAAATGAATAAACAGCCTTATCCAAAAAGAAATACAATTTAAAACATTCCAGCAAACTACACCCATGTAGATACAAAAAAAAACAATAGAAGCTTACTGTCTTTCTACCTTTGTACTTACAACTTGGAAACAGAAGATTAGAAAAGCTTGAAGAGAGACAGTTCACTCTCAGAGCTGAGAGCAACAGAACACAAAGACACATACCCAGAAGTTCCCTCCGTTGAGATTTGAAAAATCTTGTTTCCTGATTGGTCCTCTGGTCAGGTGTTTGGTTACCCCTTTGCAGGTGAAATAGACATTAACTCTTAGCTATCTGTTCATGACATTGGGCCTAAAAGAAAAAATGTCCTGCATTTGCCTTATAAAAAAGGTAACTCAGCTTAATAAAGTATCTCCATTTCTCATTCTCCATTTTCTCACTCCATCTCCATTTCTCATTCTCCATTTCTCACTTACTTCCTCCACTCTATCTATCTACAATAACTGCTACTATTTGTAGGCTGTACTTGTTCTTCTGAAACTTTAAATTTCAAAGAAACTAGGCTAAGTTTGGTTTCCCTAAGTTTTACTCTTAGTTTGTTTATTAGGTTTTAATTTAAATTTAAGCCAGTCAAGTAAACCCTGGTCAGCTTTAATAGCTCTCAGCATTTTCTAAGCACTGCATCCCTCGCTCAAAAATTAAAAAAACCTAAACTGCAAGGCCGTTCCTGTGTCTCTTATCACCAGGTTATCAGAAAAGGGTGTAAGTAGCCTTGTTGCATATAATACTATATTATTATCTGTATCTTTTAAATAGCAGTAATGCAATTATAACTTTGTAATTCTTAAGTATTTTCCCATTTACTTAATATTATTAATTTTAATAAAAAATCTTTAAGGTTATATCTGGCTCAGTGTGCGCTTCCTGTCATACCCCTGAGGGTCCTTTATCAATTCTGTAAAGCTTAATTCAAAACAAAAACTTTTATCTTCTAATCAAACAAATTGGCAAGCCTAAACCCATACTAATTAATAATATACTAATAATATTAAAATCAAATCATATTAAATTAATAAGTTAAATTCCCCTCTTATCCAAATTAATATTATTTAATATTATCAGGACACCCTCAGTCAGGCTACAACGCCCCCTCTGGACCCCGTGTGCCCGACTGGCTACCCGGGTTCGAAGACGAGGTGTTCAGACTGGCGCAGGTGCTGGGATGGGCTGCTGGGCTGTTCAGGCACCACGAGCGCCTTTGTCCTGGGTTTGTTCAGCGCCGAGCACAGTGGGGTCCTGGGGCAGGGCTGGGCTCCTCGGGACTCGGTCATGACCGTATTGGAGAGCAGGAGATGGGCACAGCTGGACTCTTTGGCTGGCAGTGCAGGCTGCCCGGAGTGGGGGGTGAACACCAGGGTGGGCACAGAGCTAGTGAAGCGCAAGGACCGTGTTGGCACCAGCACAGCTGGGATCAGCTGGCCAGGGATCAGTATCACCCCACGGAGGAGACGGGTCAGGACCAGCCTCCCAGCAGGAGCAGGGCTGCCCAGAGGATTCAGGGGGCCTGGGGCAAAGCAATTTCGGGGGCCCCTTCCATAAAAAAAAGTTGCTAAACTACAGAATACTATAATCCTGTGGGGCGCAGGCAAACTGCCCCACTTGCCCCCCCCGGGCGGTCCTGGCAGGGGGCACAGACTTGAACTGGTCTGAGGATGGAGCTGGAGAGGTTTCAGGCTGGGATTCTGTGCCAGGACCCCCACCCCCGGCCCTGTTGCTGCCCCCCTCTGGCACATGAAGGGACCCTGGGTGGGGATGGCCCCAAGGCCAAGCTGCTCGGCCGCTCCAGAGCCCCCGGGGGCAGTGGCTGGGGTAGGGGAGCTGCAGCTCCGTGTCTGGCAGCACCACAGAGGATGCCCTGGGGTTGCTCCAGCCCTGCCCGGGGCAGCGCCTTTGGGTCCCGTTCTCCGCCGCCCAGGAGCAGCGCGCCCCAGGCCTGACGTCAGCTCTGCCCCCGGGAGCCCGATCTCCAGCTCCGCAGTCCCGCACTGAAGCCAGCCCCCCAGCAGCGCCCCCTAGCGCCCTGTGCTGACGCTCTCCCGGGGCGTGGCGGGGGGGGGCGGCTTGGGAATGGGACCCGCTTTCCAGACAGACACCGGCGCCCCCCTTTCCCCCCCCGCAGCCCAGGAACGGTGATTACCCTGCTGCGGCGTGGGAGGCTTCCAGCCAGGGCCACAGGGAGGGGCTTCCTCTCAGGAAACCCCCCCCGCCACCTTCCATCTCCTCCAGGCGTCCAGCTCGCTCCGGAGCCACTGGCCAGTGCGGCTGGGTCCCGGCAGGCAAGAGATGGAGTGAGCCCCCGAGTCCCCTTCAGAGCACGGTAAGGGGGGGAGGGTGCGGGGCTCCCGCTCCCATCAGCCGCCATCCCCATCCGCCCCCACCCCCTGCCCCTGCCCGGCTCTCGCTCCAGCCAGCCCGGGGGCCCAAAGCGTTTCATCAATATCCCCAGACGCTGGGCAGGACCGATCCCATTGCAGGGAAGAAACTGAGGCAGGGGGAAGGGAAGGGAGCTGCCCTAAGGTGACCAGACAGCAAGTGTGAAAAATCGGCGCAGGGGATGGGGGGTAATAGGAGCCTATATAAGAAAAAACCCTGAAAATTGAGACTGTCCCTATAAAATCAGGACATCTGGTCACCCTAAGCCGCCCAGTGTCTCACAGCAGGTCAGGGACTAAGCCAGGAATCAGAACCCTAGAGTCCTGTGGCTTAGCTCCCTGCTCTAACCACTAGACTCCACTGCTCCCTCAGGATTCTGTGTGTCTGTGAGCCTCACAGCCGCGACCCACAAGGCTGGAGCAGGCTGTGTGGTATGTCAGGGTCATTGAGCCACTGCAGTGCCAGTGCCAGGTGCATGCCCTGCCGGCTGGGGCAGCCGGAGCCGGTGCTGGGTAAGTGCCTGGCCAGCTAGGGAGCCGGAGTCGGTGCTGGGTATGTGCCCTGCCAGCTGGGGCAGCCGGAGCTGGGTACGTGCCTTGCCGCCTGCAGGAGCCAGAGCCAGTGCTGGGTACATGCCCTGCCAGCTGGGGCAGCCGGAGCTGGGTGCGCGCCCTGCCGCCTGCAGGAGCTGGAGCTGGTGCTGGGTGCGCACCCTGCTGCCTGCAGGAGCTGGAGCTGGTGCTGGGTACGTGCCCTGCTGCCTGCAGGAGCTGGAGCCACTGCTGGGTATGTGCCCTGCCAGCTGGGGCAGCCGGAGCTGGGTACGTGCCCTGCCGCCTGCAGGAGCCGGAGCCAGTGCTGGGTACGTGCCCTGCCAGCTGGGGCAGCCGGAGCTGGGTACGTGCCCAACCGGCTGGGGAGCCGGCGCCGGTGCTGCGTACATGTCCAGCCGGCTAGAATTGTCGGTGCCAAGCGAATGGGAATGAGCCAAGTCTCTGCCCAGCTGCTGCCTTCCCCATCCTGGCAAGTCCAATGCAGCCTGGTCCTGGTGTGGTCCAAGCAGGGCTCCCCTGGCAGGGCAGATGGGCACAAGCCCCGGCAGCAGCCAGCCCTGCCTTGGGGTCCCTGATCTCAGGCTCGTCCCTGCGGGGTGGGTCCGGGCTGGACCTACTGGCCTTGTCTTGGTGCCACACCCCTGGAGAAGGGGCCCAGTGGGACCTGGACCCCGGGAAGGGAAAATGGGTCCTCCCCCATCCATGCATCTGCTGGACTGTACATACCCCCATACCGCCCTATGCCCATCCAGCCCCCTTGCCCCTCCTCATGGCTGCCCCATCCCCCACATCCCTCTTCTCCCTCTTCCCACCTGTCACCCATCCCCCCATGCCTCTGTTGCTGTTGCCCCCCCACTCTGCCCCCAGCAACTACCCCTCTCTATTGTCACTCTGTCCCTGCTCTGCCAATTTTTCCCATCCCCCTCCAGCACCAAAGTGCAATTTGACCCCAGGAAGCCTCAGCATCTGGGACTCACCCAGGCCCCTGCTGCAGGACAGAGGCAGAGTAAGAAAACCTGGCACCTGCCAATCTTGTGGCTCTAGAAGGCCAGCCACTGCCAGGGCCAGGGCGAGAACCTAGGAGTCCTGGCTCCCAGCCCCCTGCTCTAACCACTAGACCTCACTGTTTCCTCAATTCTCCTCCCCATGCAACTTGGCCAGACTCTGCGGGAGTTTGGTCCCTGGACCTTTGGCATTTTGCTCCAATGCTGTGCAGACGGGAACCCCCCTGTCGCCCTGCCATGGGAGCAGAGCTTCCAGGGACATTGGCTTTGGCTGCTGGTAATTACTGTATGGATCTAACCCCATCCAAATGCACTGTCTGCCCCCCTCTCCCTGGGCGCCCTGCGAGGTCTCTGTCCCTGGGCTTGGCCAGGGGCCATCCAGCAGGCCCTGCTTCTGCGCCAGCCTCAGCTCCTCCTGTCTGTCAGCCCAGAGCAGCCACTCCTGCTGGGGGGGTCGGAGGTGCAAAGGTGACTGGGGCGTGTGTGTGTGTAGGGGGATTGGGCAGGGAGCAGAGGGGTAGGGGGAGCACATTTGTATTACGATCTGTGATACTGTAGCCCCCAGGAGCCTCAAATCATACTAGGGCCTACAGTATCACAGTCCCCTTCCCCATGGCGCTAGGTGCTGTACAAACACACAGCAGACAGTCCCTCCCCCAAGGCGGCCTCCCCAGTTCTGGCTGGTGTCTAATCTGCCCCTTTCGCTGTCCCCAGAGCCACACCAATACCCTGCCCCACCCCCAACCCCCATTGTCAGCTCCGCAGGGCAGGGGTCTCCTTCATCTCCTGCATGGCTGGAAAGTGGTGGGAGTCCTGGGGCATCTATGTGCCTGCCAGCCTGACGGCAGGAGCGGAGGCCACTGCCCACGGTCGGGGGGTGGTCCAGACCCACTCAGAAAAGCTGCCAGCTGTGTGGCATAAGGAACTGGCAGACGGCTGGGCTCCTGCTGGCTCTGGAGAAGGAACAGCTCCTCGTCCCCAGCCAGGGGCTCTCAGCCCCAGCAGGCCCAACAACCAAGCCCTGCCAGGCACCTTTTAACAGAGGTGCCAGGGTGCCCTGAGGGAGCGGGTCCGAAGCCTTAACTCCTGTCCTGGCAGAGAGGGGCAGGCAGAGGGTGTTGCTCAGATTGCAAAGCAAGGCAATGGCAGAGGTGGGGAGGACCCAAAGTCCTGTCCCTGCCCCCTGCTCTAACCATCAGGTAGGTCTACATTGCAAAGAACAAATGCTGCAGCTGTGAGTCAGACCCCGGCTCGCGGGGCTCGTACTGCGAGGACAAGAACAGCAGCGTAATCTGACTCCCAGGGAGTGGGTGGGGCTCAGGCTGGTCTACACTCGCTGTTAAAATCGATTTAACAGCGTTAATCGTTTAACGCTGCACCGTCCACTCACTGCTCTTATATCAATTTCAAGGGCTCTTTAAATCGATTTCTGTACTCCTACAAAAGAGAGGTAGTAACGCTAAATCGATATTACTATATCGGATTAGGGTTAGTGTGGACACAAATCGCGTTATGGCCTCATTATTTTACGTGCTACCCACAGTGCACGCTCCAGAATCGAACGCTCAGCCTCGGACCATGGACACACACCACCGAATTAATGTGCTAGTGTGGAGCGCCACATCGACTTTATATATCTGTTTTATAAATCGTTTAAGCTAATTTGAATTTATCCTGTAGTTATAGACGTAGCCAAGAGTCTACATGGCTATTTTTAGTCCTGGAGCCGACGTAAATTATGCCTGGCACTGGATCGTTGCTGCGAGGTCTTTTTGCTGTGTAGATTGTATGCTAAACCCACTCCCCTCCGAAAGCTGGAGATAGAACCAGGAGTGCTGCCCCACTCCCCTGCTCTGACCACTAGACCCCACTCCCTCCAGAGCTAGGGTAGAACCAGGAGTCCTGGCTC
Organism: Chelonoidis abingdonii; assembly: GCF_003597395.2. Taxonomy (NCBI): domain Eukaryota; kingdom Metazoa; phylum Chordata; order Testudines; family Testudinidae; genus Chelonoidis; species Chelonoidis abingdonii. The sequence goes on along the minus strand of NC_133779.1, from coordinate 6,518,910 downwards.
CACTCCCCTGCCTGACACTAGATCTCACTGCTACCGTGCTGAGGGTACAACCAGAGTCCTGGCTCCAGCTCTTTCCTGAGCTGCCGCCCCAGTCCTTCTCCCACGACATGAGCTCTGACCTGCTGCCAGACCCTGCCGCCCGGGCCCTGTGTGCTGCGATCAGGCCGCACATGTTGCCCCTCCCCGCTCCTGCCTGGGTGCCAGTTCAGCGCAGAGGGAGCCAGACCGTTTCCTGCCCGTCTGCAGCTCTGGCTGGGGTCATTTCCTGGTCTCAGCCGGCGCCTCCGGGCTTGGGGATGTGACTCACGGGCTCCCTGCCCCAGGGTCCAGCGCATGCCAGCCTGGCTCCTGTCCTGCTGCTGGGGGCAGCTCCGGGCAGGGCTCCAGCCTCAGGACCTGCTTGGCACCAGGCCAAACAGGTGCACTGCTCATTGCTGGCCTGGGCACAGCTGGTATCTGAGCCAGGCAGGGAGCTGCAGAGGGGTTGCCTGGCTTCCCTGCTTCTAAAGACTCCAGGGGACCCTGGGGTGTTGAGCCCCACAGGGCTGGGGTGTGTGTGGGTCTGCAATAGCACTGTTGGACACAACAAGGGAGACATGGCAGTTTTCAATGTTCATTCCCGGTTTGGGCTGCAAAACGGGTTCGCTCTGTTTCCCGGAGAGCTTGCTGGCCTCTGAGCTGTAATCCCAAGCATGGGAGCAGTCGAACAAGGGGAGTTCCTGCCCCAGGCCGGTCCAGGGGTTTGCCGCTCGCGCACCAAAAAAAAAAAAAGCTGTGATCGCATCTGCGGCAATTCAGTGGAGTCCTTTGCTCCAAGCAGGAGTAAGGACCCTCCGGCGAATTACCCCGATAGCTGGACGTGCCGCTCCTCTCCGGAGTGGCCGCCCAAGCACCTGCTTGCTAAGCTTGGTGCTGGAGCCGGCCCTGCTGCCTTGCAGGCTCAGCTGGGAGCCTCGGCAGGCCCTGGAGGGAGAGCAGAACGGAGCCTGCTGCCCGAGCGAGGGCGCAGACGTGGGGCCTGCTTCAGTCTGTCTACACTGCTATGTTACAGTGCAGCCTGTTGGCAGTGCTGTGACCTGGCAGTGTAGCCACGCTTTATTGCCGGGAGCGCTCTCCGGGTGATAAAAATAACCACCCGAAGAAGGAGTGTAGCTCTATCGGCGGAGCATGGTTTGGTGATAAAGTGCTGTCTATACTGTTTTCTTACACCCCTGCAACTAAAGTTTTAGCTGCGAAGTGGCAGTTAGACCAGGACGGCTCTAGTTTTTGGCTGCCCCAAGCAAAAAAATTTGGCTGCTCCAACCCCAGCCCTGGGCTCCTCCAGCACTCCCTGCTGCCCAGCCTGGGTTCTCTCCCCACCCACACCTTGCTGCCCCAGTGATAGGCTCCCCCTTTCTCCCCACTAGTGCCCTCCCAACCCCCTGCCGCCCCAGCCCTAGGCTCTTCCCCAACCTGCACCCTCCTGCCGCCCCAGCCCTGGGTCACTGGTAACTCGCTCCCAGGGTGGGTCATTCAGCAGGAATTTTGGATGTGCACAGAACACAGACAGGACTGGTTCCCATAGGGTTACGAGCTGCAGTAAGTGGAACAATTTTCAGCTTGTGTGATTGGAGGATAACTGGATGCATATTATAAGACATCCTCCAGAAATGAGGAAAGCTGAGGTGCCTTTATTATTCTTTTGTTCCACTTTTCTTTCGATGGGGATTTGCCAGCTATCCCCGCATGTCCCCATCGTCCCCGTCATGTGGCTGGATGTCCCCCCCTTCTCCCGTTCGTCCCCGTGTGCTCTGCCCGATCCCCCCCCCCCCCCCCCCCCCCCCCCCCCCCCGCGCCCCCCCTGTGCATATCACCTGTCTTTCCTTATTAACAACAAAAAGGCAATGGCTGTTGAAAATAGCAATTCCAGTCCTAATAACCACTGGGAAGCATTTCTTGCTCAATTTTATCCTACTTTTTTACAGCAAGTTGCAGTGGATCAGTATATTTGATTTGGGAGAAATGAAGTAACAGCTGCCCAAATTGAGCTTGAGCCCTCCTGAGGTTTGAGGGTGTTCAAATCTGGAAGGCAGGTGCTAGATTCCCTTTCTGAATATTAGCTAAATCTGGAAAGGAAAAGTCAATTTATGCTTCCATGGCTCAGAAGAGGAAATCCTCCTAAGTGCCTGGTACTGTATCTAAAGCTGCCCAGGTCCAGAGCCTCCCCTCCCTTACTTTTCATTTTCATTCCCACAATTCTAGTGGGATCCACATACCTCCCTTGCTAGGCTTCAGAGAGAGAGGGGCACGGTCCATTTAGACCACCCAATTCCTTCATTGGGGGCTGCAAGGTGAGGTCACACCAGTATCCCTAATCCAGTCTGGGGAAGTCTTCTGAAGGGGATATCTGGGGCACAGCCTTCTACTCCTTGGGCACACTTGTTCCCCATTCACAGTGCCACCCCTTTCGACTCACAGCAAGCTGCAGCATGGCTCAGCTACTTCACTCCCTACCCCTTCCTTTCCTGTTGATAGCTGCCAAGGGATTGCTGGGAAACGTATTTCTTTCCCTGCTCCAGGGCTGACTCTCTAGGCAGAGAGCTGGCCCAGGAACTACAGCTCTCAGGGTCCTGTGGGTTCTCAGCTCCCGTGCTGGATCCCCAGCTGCTCCGTGGCTCCGCTTCTGCAGGATTGTGAGAGGGCAGGAAGTGAGTTTAAAAAAAAAGGATTTCCCAGATGCCGCCCCCTGCAAGTGTGCTGCCCCAAGCACCTGCTTGTTTTGCTGGTGCCTAGAGCCAGCCCTGGTTTAGACACAGTCTTAGCTCCAGGAACAGGCAAGAAGGGGCTGGGAAGGCCCTGTCCTACTCTAGGCTCCTTACTGTTCACCAACTGGTTTTCTGAGTGCTCTAAAATCCACAGGCTGACTCGATGGCTGTGCCCTATGGGTGCAGGGGGGTCCCTACCTAGCTCTGGGAGGGGTGTGGAGTCTAGTGGTTAGAGCAGGCAGAGACCTGGAATCAGGACAACGAGGTTCCTTTCTTGGCTTAGGGAAGTGGGGTCAGTTGGTTAAAGGAGGAGGGCTCAGAGCCAGGACTCCTGGGTTCTGGCCTCAGCTCTGAGAGCGGAGTGAGTCTGCTGGTTAGAGTGGGGAGGCTGGGAGCCAGGGCTGCTCCAGCTCTGAGAGGGGAGCGGTCCCATTCTGGGGTTCTTTGAGCCAAGCATTCCTAAGAGATGGTGCCTTGTTGTAAAACAGAAAGGACACCAAGGTTCTGCAGATCTTATCACGCCTGTGTGTACACCCCGGGGCAGGCTGGGCCCACATCCAGCCTGCCCCGGGGATGTGGGCGCCCGAGCGTGGGGAGAGGACTCTGCAAAATCAGCCAAGGTCCCAGCCACCTGCACCCCAAATCAAGGGCCCCTTTGGATCTGGGGGCAGCTGAGCCTGGCCCGGCTGGGGGCTGCCTTGGGGCCAGTGAGGCTTCTCCCCTCCAGGGGCATATAGCACATTCCCATCTGCAGGGCTCAGGTACCAGCGATGGACCCTACACCCATCTGCCCCAACAAGCACCCACGCAAGGGGGAGGTGAGAGCGGCTGGAGACAGCCTGGCTCAGGGGCGGGGCATTGGCAGTGCCCAGCCTCCCACAGTAGCTGCATCCAGCTCCTGGCGAGGGTGTGGGGGTGTCTGGGTGCAGGTGTGTATACATAAGCATGTGGCATGTTTGTGTGTGCGCGCTGGGCATGTCTATATGAGCATACAACTGTGTCCATGCATATGTGTGTGTTTGTGTGCATGCTCACACCATTCTGCAGGAGCCCCATAACCCGGGTGGCTCTGTGCGAGCAGCTCTGCACCCTTCCTGCCCATAGCCCAACGCAGCTCCATGCAGGGAGCTCCGCACCCTTCCTGCCCATAGCCCGACACAGCTCAGTGTGGGCAGCTCCGTACCTGTCCCGCCCCATAGCCTGACACAGCTCAGTGTGGGCAGCTCCGTACCCGTCCCACCCCATAGCCGACACAGCTCAGTATGGGGAGCTCTGCACCCTTCCTGCCCATAGCCCGATGCAGCTCACTGTGGGCAGCTCTGCACCCTTCCCGCCCATAGCCCGACGCAGCTCAGTGTGGGCAGCTCCGCACCATTCCCACCCCATAGCCCAAGACAGCTCAGTGTGGGCAGCTCTGCACCCTTCCTGCCCATAGCCCGACACAGCTCAGTGTGGGCAGCTCCGTACCTGTCCCGCCCCATAGTCCTTGACTCAGTGCTGGGCCGCTCTCGTACCCGTCCACCACCTTAGCCGACGAGGTCACTGTGGGCGCTCTGCACCCCTTCCAGCCCATGCCTGAGCGTCAGTGTGAGGCGAGCTCCGCACCCGTCCACCCCATAGCCCAGACAGCTCAGTGTGGCCAGCGTCTGCACCCATCCCATCCCAAGCCAGGTAGCTCGTGTGGGCTGCTCTCTGCTGCATAGCCTGGGTGTCTCCATGGTGTGGCTCCCTACCTCGAATATTGAACCTGTAGCAGGACCCCCTCAATTTTCATGCTCTCAAGACTAAACATGCAATTGGGAGTAAGAGCTCAAGTAGATTTGTGACATTACCGCTGCTTAAGCCCAGCGCCTGAGTTCATCCCTAAGGAGGCCACTTCAGGGACCCCTAGGCAATATCATCGTGTGACTTGAACTGGGTGATTCTTTTCAGGGCCTTCCAGCTGCTGTGGTTAAGGTACACCCCGGGCTGCCTCCCGCCCCCCCCTGCCCCTGAGGGAGGGGCTGGGGCGGGGACTTGGCCTGTTGTCACAGCGAGTTTCCCGGAGTGTCGCGCCAGCCCCAGCGGTCAAGACAGGACGCTGGCGAGCGGCGGAGCGGGGTAGCCACCTGCCAAGCGCGGAACGCGGGGGGCCGCTCTCTAGGGGCGCGATGCAGACCCAGGTACGGCTGCATAGGAGGCAGATGCTTAGGGGCCGCGCGGGAACACGCCGCAGAGACCACACACGCGCTGGCTCCCAGAGGACCGCTGGCGGGGGGGGTTGCATGCCGCTCAGGTGCCCGGGAAGCCCCCCCAGCTGCAGCGGGTCCTCGGGATCGTGCCCGGCCGCGTACCGTGCTGGCGCTGCCAGCCCGGGATGGGCGGGCATCGGGGCGCTCAGCCCCGGGATGGGTCACGGTGGGACCTGGGGGGCCCCGCGGGGCGCCTTGCGGCGGGCCCTGGGGGGGGAAACCTTGGCGGGGACGGTGTCCGTTCGGTTGGGGCTGAGACGGCTGTGTTGGCCTAGGGTGCTGTGGGAAGGGAGGCGGGGGCTGGTGCGGGAGCGGAGATCAGGGGGGCGTGTGCCGGCTGCAGGAGCAGGATCAGAGGGCTGTGTGCTGGCTGGGGGAGTGCGGGAGGAAGAGTTCAGGGGGGCGTGTGCTGCGTGGGGGGTGCGGGAGTAGGGATCAGGGGGCTGTGTGCTGGCTGGGGTGTGGGAGGGAGTTCAGGCGGGCTGTGTGCTGGCTGGGGGTGTGGGAGGGGAGTTCAGGGGGCGTTGCTGGCTGGGGGTGCGGGAGGAAGTTCAGGGGGCTGTGTGCTGGCTGGGGTGTGGAGGCGGAGTTCAGGGGGCTGTGTGTGCTGGTGGGGGTGCGGGAGCGGTTCAGGCGGGCTATGTGCTGTTCGGGGTGCTTATGGGGGGAGTTCAGGGGCTGCTGCTGGCTGCAGGTGCAGGTTCGGAGGGGGGCATGTGCTGGCTGGAGGTGCGGGAGCAGGGTCAGGGGGCTGTGTGCTGGCTGGCGTGTGGGAGGGACTTCAGGGGGGCTGTGTTCTGGTGCGGGGGGCGGAAAGGGATTCAGGGGGCTCTGTGCTGGCTGGCGTGTGGGAGGGGACTTCGGCTGTGCCGGGGCTGGTAGTCTGGCTGGGGGAGTGTGGGAGGGAGATTCAGGCTCTGGTGCTGTGGGGTGCAGGGCTCAGTGGGCCAGTGCAAACACAGTTGCTCCACTGGTGCTTCCCATTTCGCTGCCACGTCACCAGTGCCGCTCTCCTGTCGGGATTCCTGGGGTAAGTGGCTTCAAAGGTTGGGCCAGGGAGTGTGCTGGCTGACGGGGGCCGTGGCCCGCTGGGCTGTAGCTTGCCGTCGCGCCAGGCTGTGTCAGCTGGCATCACCATAAACTAGCCTGTGCTGCATCCTGACGCGTCAGTGCCCGGAGAAGCTCCTCCCTCCACCCTTCTCCCCAGGTCTGGGTCTCTGCTCTAGGCCTCGGTGGAGCAGGTGCTCAAGGCCACCTGCGACTGCTGGCGAGCAGGGCAAGTCCTGTGCTCAGGCTGGCACATGGGTGTCAATCTGCTGGCTTCAGGACAGGTGGCACCGGCTCGCAGAAGCCCTTCTCCTTTGGGTGGCGGAGGCCCCGGGTGTTTACTCTGCCCCAGGGGCAGCACTTTCACTTCCTTTGCTGCCTAAAGTGGGGGAGGGGGGCATTTCCTTTGGCAGGAGCAGAGCTCAGCTCTCCCAGCGTTCCCGGCCCTGGGCCACTCAAGGGCAGGGAGAGCCTGTGGGTCGCCCTGCAAAGCAGTCACCCAGTGCTTGTCAGCCCCCCCCAGGGCACCTCACCAGGCACCTCCCTGGGCATGGCTGGGCTCTGCCACCCTCTCTGCCTGCGATCAACAGCCCTGGCAGCCTGGGGCCAGGGGCACTGCCTGGGCATGGCTGGCATCCTCTCTGCCCTCACCACAGCCCTGGCAGACTGAGGGCCAGGGCACTGCCCTGGGCATGGCTGGTGCTATGTCTGCCTCTCCCCAACAGCCCTGGCAGAACTGGGGGTCAGGGGGCACTGCCCTGGGCATGGCTGGCATCCTCTCTGCCTCTCACCAACAGCTCGGCAGAACTGGGGCCAGGGGCACTGCCCTGGGTATGGCTGGTGGCTCTGCCTTCCACAACAGCCCTGGCAGACCTGGGGGTGAGGGGATCAGTCCCCATGGAATCCGTTCTCTTTGCCACTGGGCCTGCCCAGCACCCAACCTGGGGAAGCAACCCCCTCTGGGCCTCCATCTGGCCCTGGTGAAATGGGGGGGGCTCCTGCCCTGGCGAGGAGTTTGGAGGTCGAGGGTTGAGAAGCCCTGACTAAGTGTATTAGAACTGCTGTTGTCTGAAAGTCGCCCAGACCTTGGGGGTGGGGGCTCTGCCTCCTGTTGTGCATCTGAGGTACAGGGAGGCTGCAGCTGGGCTGGGTCTAGTGGTGATGAGAATCCGTGAAAAGGGTTGGAAGGAATCCACCTGCCCAGTGGGGCAGCTCTAGCCCGTCCGAGTCCGCGTGTGTGCCTCTGCGGCTGGAGGTGTGGGCGGGGTGCGGAGGGAGGGTGGTGGAAAGGGGCTGGGGGGTGCGGAGATGTGTTGAGGGGGGTTGTGTCAGTATATTTAGTTTGTCTCTCTCACTCCATTAAAAGGAATTCTTGTGACCTGCGCTCCCCCACCCAGTGTTTGCAGCAGATCTTTGCTGTTCAGCTGAACGCACCCCTTGGGCCTTTGCTCTGTCCCAGGAAATTCCCTTCCCGTGTGGCTGACCCTTGTCTACGTGGGAGAGTCTGACCTGTTCTACAGGTGTAACTAGCCCTGCCTGGCTGGGGAAGTGGCCCAGAATGGCCCTTGCGGAGTCTGTCCCCTGCTCACCCCGCCCCCCTGACACTGAGGTAGAAGCACCTGGGATGGGTTTAGCTCAACCCTCTTCCCCAGGGAGGTGAGCTCAGGGCTTGTATGCACCTGAAATTCGTCCCAGTGTAATGAAAGCCATCCAGCCCTGCTAGGGCAAGGACAGTTATACTGGGATAACTGGCAGAGCTGTTGCCACGCTGGATGGGGAGGGAGCTCTCTGAGTATATGGCCCCTTTGTCCCAGTGTTGCTGTGCCCAACTAGGCTGGTTAAAATCATGTGGTTGCACTGGGACAAACACTGTATGTGGCGCAGGGATACTGAGATGACGTGCTCAGCATAGCCTCGTGGATAGACTCAAGCCTGTTCCTGGCTCTGCCACTGGCCTGCTGTGTTACCCTGGGCAAGTCACTTTGCCCCTTGGTGCCTCAGTTTACCCACCTGGGGATAATGACAGCGACCTGCTTTGGAAAGCATGTTGAAACCGACTGTTGACAAGAGCTGGTTGGGCATGAAGAGCATCCACAGGGATGGCGCCGTCTGAGTGGGTCACTTTAAATTCACACCTGCCGCAAACACTTCCCATGTGGCCCAGGCCTGAGCTATGGAGGGCTCCTATGGGAAACGTGGGCAGTGCCAGAATCAGGGAACCTTCCCAGGCCAGGCTTGCACCCCCACCAGACATTGTACTGGGAACCCCTGGGCCCAGGCTTCCCCCTCTGCCAGCGTCCCATTTCCCCTAGGAGCACCACACGAGGCAGGAGCCCCCTCCTTGGGGGTGGGGAAGAGAGACAGCTGGATTGGGCACCCTGGCCAGTCTGTGTACCCAGCACTTCTTCCCTCCAAGATAACAGCTAGTCCTGACATGCCAGTGCCCGCAGTCTTAGGTGATGGTGCTGAAGGGTCAGGGTTTAAACTCACCTAGGAGACAGCCCAGGGGGAACAGGGATAGATGCGCATACAAGATTTTGTCTTTTCAAAGCCAAACCCAACCCTCGGAAATGGTGGGGAGGGGACAATGAGGCTGATGTGGGGTGGGGGGGGAGAGGAGGAGACAAGGAGGCTGATGGGGGGCAGGGAGGGACAGGATGATGAGGTTGATGGGGTGGGGGATGATGAGGTTGATGGGACAGGTGCGGACCATGAGGTCAATAGGAGGGGAAGGGACAATGAGGCTGATGCTGGAGGGGTGAAGGGATGATGAGGTTGATGGGACAGGTGGGGACTATGAGGTCGAGGGGAGGGGAAGGGATGATGAGGCTGATGGGGAGTGGGAAGAGGAGGGGACCAGGAGGTTGATGGTGGGGGAGAAGACCAGGAGGCTGATGGGGTCAGGGGGAGGGATCTTGTCTGCTCTTAGCAAATATCCCCAGTGGCTGCTGGACATGGGGTGCTAGATGGGGAGGACTCTGAGCTACTACGGGGAATCCTTTCCCAGCTCTCTGGCTGGTGGGTCTGAGCGCTAGAGGTGGAGTCAGGGCTCAGTTTCTACTAGCTGTGGTCTCAACTTGTATGTTCAGCTTGGCAGAGGCCCTGGGAGGTTTCCTCTTCCCCTGCGGCCTGGGACACGGGTCACTTGCAGATTTGAACTAGAGCCAATGGTCGATTTGCTGAGACTCAGTTCACGTAGGGAGCCAAGGACATTGGTGACTCCACTCGAAGTCCTGGGATACCGTGGGGTGAGGAAGGGGGGGAGGATCTGTGGCTGGATGGACGAGAAGCTCTGGCTGTGGAGGGGGCATAGACAAGTTAAGGAGCCCAACTGACAGTTGTCTGGGCAATCCTTGCCCTTCCCCCCGATGTGGGCACCAGTCCTTGTTACCACAGGCTAACTGGGGTTTTGGATCAGAACCACACACTTGTCAACATTTAATTTTGATATTGGAGAGTTTAAGGGTTAAAAATCAGTTACAGTGAGTGACCCGTGATTGAGATCCTGACAGACAAAGCCTGGGAGAATTATGCATACAGAGAAGGGGGGTCTTTTAAGAAAAAGGCCCCAGAGCAGGAACAGAAACGTCTGTTAATTGCCAGTAGGGTGATCAGATAGCGAGTGTGAAAAATTGGGATGGGGTGGGGGGTAATAGGAGCCTACATAAGAAAAAGCCTCAAATACTGGGACTGTCCCTATAAAATCGGGCCATCTGGTCACCCTGTTTGCCAGTGATAAAGAAGCAGACCCAGCGAAAATGCTTGTAGTGAGAAACCAGCAGTTAGAACTTGAACAACAGCAAAAACTAGCTGATCTGGACGGAGAAGCTGCTGAAAGACAATGCCTGTGTTTTGAACATGAACAGAGAATGGCATATCTTCGAGAGCAGGAACTAGAGGCTAAGGCAGAAGTGGACAGACTTAAGCTCCAACTCAAGAGAATAAAGGAACAACAGGAACTGTATCATCCTGGAAAGCCAGCTCCTCTCACCAACAGAGATGGGGATAGAATCTACCCAGTTTGTAACAATGTTGGTAGGTTGTTGGACTCTAAGCAGTTATCTGCGTGTAACCAAATTTACCCCAACACTGCCATCTTTTATGTAAATACTTTTACTGGGAGTGCAGGTGAAGGGAACCCCATAACTTGCACAGAGAATGTAAAAGTCAATGGGAAAAGCTGTGTAGGGCAAATTACAGCTTCTACATCACTCTTGTTAAAGCAGATCTTGTCAAAGAGGAAGATCATTTACCAAATAAGAGGATGGATATTGTAATCCTCTATGAGTTTACTGTAAGTGTGCCTTTAGCCAGAATCCATCTTGAATGGAATGATGTTAAACAAGAAGTTATAGCTGCTGTAAGGAAGTTATTGCCTAAGGATCTTATGATTGGGGATGATATTAAAGCTTGGTTCAGTCAAGTTGATGACATAAACCTGTGTCTACTAGGGGCAAGATTTGCCTGTGGAGGGCTTCTCCAAATGTTTGTCTGAGGAAGATGGCTGTTTGTCCGTGCAAAGAAGCAGGACAGATGTGGAAAACATTTCTGAGTGTCTGTCTGGTATCTCAGAAGTGAATCTGGCATTCGATAAGGCTCAGGAAGACGTTTCTCTAGAGCAAATGAAAGTTGGTGATCAGGTTAAAGCCCTAACTGAGGAAGGAAAAGGGACAGTCTTGGGGAGTGATATACTGTTGGCGGGTAAAGCTTGGGAAAGCGAGTCTGACCCAGATAAAAGTCTTGTGCTGAAAGTAGCTTAGTGTAATAAGACAGTATTTGGGGAAAACAGCAGTTTACCTGTTAAGGGAGGGGAAGGCAAAGAAAGTGTAGATGAGCCTAGGCAGCCTTGTGAGCTGATGGCTTTGTCTAACCAGCAGTTTGGGGAAGGCAAGGTCAGTGGAACATGAGTGTCCCTGTACGTTACCTGTTACCAGTGTGGAGAACTGTGACAGTGAAGGAAACATTCCTGTGTCTGTTAGGGGTAATGACTTGCCTATGGAGCTACCCCGATCTCCAGGCAATTGTCCTTGAACAGCCCTGCGTGCTGGGACAAGGGAAACGAGATCCCAAGCTGTTTGGCTGATAAAGGGGAATGTTTCTCCAGCTGTTTTCTGTTGGTAGAGCAGACAGAAAAAGCCTGTCCACCTGTGATGGTTGAAAATGTATCAGATGACCCCGAGTTGATTCTGGATACAACTAAAGCACAGGAAGGAAGTGGTCCTGCTTGTGTGTACGTACTGTGCACATCAGGGTGTATTGGTGGGGGGCTGCCTGGGATGGGACAGGAGTGTGGCATGGCATGGAGTGGGGGCACATGGGATGGGTATGCATGGGGGATCATAGGGGGTACGTGGTGTGATGGGTATGGTGGGTGTGGGGTGGGGATACATGGTGTGTGATGGGGGCATATGGTGTGGGTTGAGGGTATGCTGGGTGTTATGGGGTACAGGGCATGTGCGATACAGGGTACAGGGTTTGCAATGCGATACAGGGCATGTGCGATACAGGGTACAGGGTGTGCGATACAGGGGTCATACAGGCTAATATGAGGGGGCAAGGAGTCCAGGAGAGCTGGCTGTATTTTAAAGAAGCCTTATTGAGGGTGCAGGAACAAACCATCCCGATGTGCAGAAAGAATAGCAAATTCAGGCGACCAGCTTGGCTTAACAGA